>NC_090809.1:12277500-12577500 GCF_036512215.1 Solanum lycopersicum | reverse complement strand
TCCCATGGAAAATTGACACATGAGCATCAAACTATATGACTGCAAACTTGAAGCACATGACTGACTTGCTTGAAGTGGTTGGATGTCATGTGGGACTTCCAGATGGACAACATAGCTACAAAAAAGGGATCTGTAAAACATAGTGAGAACTTCAAGCTTGGAAATGTTCTCTCTATGCCTCGTTTTGAATGTAATTTAATTTCCATATCACAATTGATAGCTAAAATCGATTGTATTGTTCAATTCACTAAAAAATTGTTTATATATAGGGTTGCACTTCGAGGATGTTGATTGGTGTGGGTGAACGAAGGTATGTACTATATTATTTTTGGATGGTACCACAAGCTATGGGAATAAAGAATGAGGTATACTCACTTCATCTTTGACACAAACTTCTAGGACATCCTTCTTTAAGGGTTACCAAGTTAGTTTCCAATGTTATAAAAACTAATAATGTGCGTAGATGGTGAATAAAGCTTGTGATGTTTTTCAATGAGCTAAGCGAACAAGATATAGCTTTAATTTAAGTGAAAATAAAGCTTGTGACAAGTTTGAACTCGTTCATTTCCATACAAAAATCTATCTTCATGTGGTGCTTCATATTTTTTGACAATTGTAATAGTCTATTAGTAGATAAGAAGGAGGTATCACATATTATGTTGAATTTTCTAGACATGGTGGAAAGACAATATAATAAATAAGTTACAATTATTCAAAGTGAAAATGAAGCGGAATTTACTGGCAAGAAAAATTATTTTATTAAACAGGGAATTGTTTTTCAAGTTTCTTCTGTTGGAACCCCACAAAAAAATGGTAGGTGGAGAGGAAACATAGAGACATCTTAAATACATCACGGGCACTACGCTTTCAGGGACATTCTCCAAACCGCCCCCCAGCCCCCTTAACAAAATGGTAGGTTGTAAAGGAAACACAGACACGTCTTTACTATAGCACGAGCACTACACTTTCAGGGATGTCTTCCAATTAATATTTGAGAAAAATGTGTGCTGGTTTAAGTTACTTCATAAAATAAACTCCTTTGATTTTAAATGGAAAAACATTGTGTGAAATTTGCATGAAAAGCGTCCTTCTTATGAGAACTTGAGGATCTTTGGTCCATGTGTGTTATGCTCATAATCATGGAAGAAAAAGAGATAAATTTACTAGTATGAGTCACAAATATGTTTTTTTTGGATACCGATACGGGGAAAAGGGTTGGAAAATATATGATATTGAAACAAATGAGTACTTTTTTTCTAGAGATGTTGTACTTTTTGATAATAAATTCTTGTTTATCCAGCAAGTTCCCAATTCTTATGACAATATCGAAAAAGTTGTTGATAATGGATTTTTTATGATGATTTTGAGAGAGATATTGGAGTTGACCGAAAAAACACCAAACAATGATTATGAGGGGCAAGATGCTCAAGAAATGGGGGAAGAAGACATGTCTAGTATCCATGATGTAGAGGGCAATAAGAGCAAAATAATGAACCTCAATTGGATCGTGGAAATCGAATAAAACAACAGCTTGCTCGCCTATGCGATTATATTACTAATACCATCCAAAAATTGAGCCCTTCTACTAGTTCATCTTCTACAATGCTTAAATTAGGTACGGCTTACCCAATAACACATTATGTGAATTATGACAAATTTTCTTTGTGATATCGGAATTTTCTTGCAGGTATTACTACATACATGAGCCATCATCCTTCTTAGAAGAAGTGAAAGATTAAACGAGGAGACAAGAAATGTTGATTCAAATTGAGGCTCTTGAAAAGATTGAGACATGGGTAATTCAAATACTACCACCTTTTAATAAGGAACTCGGGTGCAAGTGGATTTATAAAATAAAATATCATTCTCATGGTTCTGTATGGTAACCATCAAAAAGAGGGAATTGACTATAATGAAACATTTGGTCTAGTTGCCAAAATGGTTGCAGTGTGGAAATTTTTAGTTGTAGTTGCACCTAAGCAATGAGAGTTGCATTAAATGTATGTTCATAACACTTTTCTACATGGAGATGTACAAGAAGAATTGTACATGAAAATACCTCAAGGCTGTAAACTGAAGCATTCTGGTATGGTTTTTAGGCTGCAAAATTCACTGTATGGATTGAAGCAGGCCTAGGATGTTGGTTCGCAAAGTTATCAACTTCCTTGAAGGAGTATGATTTCAAGAATTCCTACTCTGACTACTCATTGTTTACTTTACACAAGAATTATATACAACTTAATGTTCTTGTTTCTGTGGATGACTTGATAATTTATGGAAATGATCATCGTGCCATCCAAAAATTCAAGAGTTATTTGGGTGTTTGTTTTTCATATGAATATTTAGGCACGTTAGAGTATTTTCTTAGAATCGAAGTTGAAAGAAATTCATAAGGGATTTTTATATGTAACCAAAAGTATGCATTGGATAATGTTTCTGAAGTTGGATCACTAGGAGCGAAACCTGCAAATGTTTCTATAGAGTAAAGCCACAAGATAGCCTTACTAGAAAGAAGTCCACTTGCTGATCCAGGGAGGTATCGAATATTAGTAGGTCGCCTCATATTTTTGTTCTTCACTAGACCAGAGTTGTCCTATTATGTGCATGTACCATCCTAATTCATGCATTGCCCATAAGAAGAGCACTGGGAAGCAGCGCTACAGGTTGTTCGATTTTTGAAAGGAAAACCTAGACAATGTATCTTATTGCGTAGTGCATGTGATCTAAAGCTATATGAATGGTATGATTCAGCTTGGTAAGGTTGTCCTTTAACACGAAGATCTCTCACTCGGTTGTTTTTTTCTTAGGCAATTCACCAAAATCTTGTAAGACTATCTAGGAAGCAACAAACGATGTCCACGTCATCTGTAGAAGCTGAATACAGATCTATGGCCACCAAAAATTGTGAATTAAAGTGGTAAAGGAAATTTTGTCCACTCTAGGGGTGACGCATCCAACTCAGATAAGACTATAATGTGATAGTCAGTCAGCGCTGCATATAGCAAAGAAATCCAGTATTTCACGAAAGGACGAAACATATAAAAATAGATTGTCATTTTCTCCGTGATGAGATAAATAAAAAGGGAAACAATCATCCGACATATGTTTCCTCGAATATGCAGATCGCTGATACTTTCACAAAAGCATTAGGAACGAATCAATTTGACTACCATCTTTGCAAGTTGGGCTTCAAAATCTTTACGCACCAACTTGAGGGGGTAGGGGGGATTAAGCAATGCTATGTGTAAGTATAGTAATTTAAGATTTTGTATCTAGTTTTGTGAGAAATATTCTATGACATATTATGAGTCACATTATAGGAATAACATATTCTCAGAATATCTTTAAGAATTATTTTAGGTGTAGGAGATTCAGTCTCATGTATATATATTCTTCTTAACTGGAATGAGAATGGGAGGTCAGATTATAAAACACTTAGCACTGTTTTTTTAAAAAATATTTTATGATATCCTCTAATTAATTCAATATCAATTATCGTCTATAAGATTCATTTGTTGACACATTTAATTTTGTTCTAGCTATTTATTCATCTTCTTATGAGACCTCTGAAGGATTTTAAGTTCGCTGAAATAACTTCCTTCCATGTAGTTTTATATCTATCTATCAACTTTTATAACTTTAAAATTTCATTATCATATAATGACTTGGACGGACTGAAGGATATATTTAAGGACATAGCTAAATCTTCTCAGACGACATACTCTCAGTTATCTTATGTGCTACGTGCACGTAAGTTGAACGTGGTAATTTCTAAACTTGTTCAGTTTAGATCCCACATCCTTCTAAAATATGTAGTTCTATTTTTTGTTGTACTTTTTTGTTGATACTGGGCGGAGTTTAATGAAGGTTTTTTGGTGAACCTCAGGATTTAAGGACAGATCAGTCCATAAAGACCGAAAGTGAGCTGGATCATGACTTGTACTTGGAAGGTTGTAATTGAGGCCCGGAGGAATGGAGAAGATTGGTTTTTTAGTAACATAAATTGTAGTGGTATTTAGGTCTAAATTGTTGTAAATATTACACTCTAGTTTTTTATGCCAACTTAGAATCTAAAGTATAAATGTTTGTAAATATAATCCCTCTAGTTTCAGTGCCAACGTAGAATCTAAAGTATAAATGATTGCATATATAATCCCTCTAGTTTCAGTGCCAACTTAGACTATAATATATAAATAATTGTAAATATAATCTCTCTGGTTTCTTTTGAGGACTTGCTAGTTATCTTCCTTTTCATAGTGACATTTCAATATCATCACTATCGATCACGCCAAGAAGAAAATGTTTATGATAATTATCCAAAAACTTGTTCAGAAATATTGTAATGGAAGAAACATCATTAGGAATTTGACAAAATAAGATTGTTCAATTTCTATAAAAATCTATCACTGTAATATCTGCAGATGGGGATAAGTCTAAATAGAGCGAAAATGGTTGAGTTAAAACTCTATTTGGATAAGTTGAATGAAAGGACAAAGAAGTAAACCTCCCCACCATAAAGCTGTCATTATTTACAGGCGTTACTTAACACTTTAAAAAACAATTGTAAATACTAGAAAAAACTATAACAACTCTTTGAACAGACAGGTCCACGGGATTATATGGAACTAAACTCCTTTTCATAAGTGAGAAAATATTTTTTTTCAAGATCCAAAATCTTGGTTCATTATAAACCTGTTTAAGCTTCAGTTCTTCAATCTGCCTTGGTACTCTCCATGGATACCGTCACTCCAACTTCAGCTGGCGGAATGATTCGGTCATGCAAGGTGTACCCCGACTGCAACAAGACGCAAAGTCATGTTTGTTAGTCATTCAACTTCAATGAAAAGGGATGTCTAAGTACATTCTTGATTTTCAATAATCATTAATTATAAAGAGCATGACGATTGAAATAGAAAATAAAACACACAAATGTTGGAGAAGAAATTTAAAACAGATACCTTGAGCCAGACAACAACCATGCCAGGAGACTTTTTAGGATCTGGTACTTGAAACACTGCATTATTCTTATTTGGATTAAATTCTTCATTTGTAGGATCATATTTTGTTGGAATGTATATGTCCACTTATTAGTCAAGGACAAGGTCCCTTGACTCATCAAGAACAATAACTAAAATATATGCTGAAAGTAAACAACTGGAAGGAAGATCTGGATAAGTTGTTTACATGGAAACCCCCTTGTTAAGGGCGGTGAAAACCATGACATGTCCTTACAGGCTTTTCAACCCAAAATCCAATTCACTCAAACGGATTAACGATTAAAATTACAACTTCTTTCCACCTAGGAATTTACCTCTAAATTCCTTCCCCATCAATGTAGTAACTCTGATACAAAGAAAGCAACTAAGCAGATACCACACTGCCCACTAAATTACCTAACTCTACATAACATAGAATTTTCTAAGCAGATACAATACTACCCACTAAAAAAATTAACTCTAACCGATTTTGAATTTAACAAACCAAACAAAATATACGAATCCTTTATACATCAGGAGAAGATTTACAATGTAAGCACGAAATATATAATCCTAAGTCAACTAGACAGCTTTATAGCTCTATCAGGTCCTTGTTTCTTTTGAGGATGCTTCTTCTTGAAAGTAGGTATTTGCAAGTTCTCCTGAGAATTTTCAAGTTGCAAAAACCTATATAATGATAGGCAAAAAACTGAAGCTCAACAAAGATGCTTCAACACTCTATCAAATCCTTTTGTTCAGTATAAGCATTGTTCTTCCATGAACATGACCTTCTTTTCAAGATTATGAATTCTCATAAAAAATCCCAATGTTTTTGTTTGTCAAATCTTAAGTTTGTGTTTTGGGGAAGAGACTATATAAACTCTAACACAAACTCGTAGGGACTGCTCATTGGGTGAAAGCTTGTTGTTTAGAAAATTTATGCACTTACCACATCAGAGATGACAGTTTTCTTGCAGTTGTCTCATCACACTACAACAAAAATAACTTTTAGCGGCATTAAATATAGATATTAATAAAAAGTATTAAACTCTTCACCGACATTAGATAAGTGTCATTATAACTAATGTAGCTAAAGTGTTTAGGGACATACACAAAGAGTGTCAATTACCACTAAAATACTTATTTATTGCAATTAAGAATTAATTGTCGCCAAAGATCATTTTTGTTGTAGTGTCACCTTTTCATATCGCAGTACTCTTCCAAAGTTTTCTTAGTAGCTTCTTGAGAAGATGTGATGGCTCACTCTCCTTTTGAATGAATTAATTTGATGTTTGTCATGTTGACTATGTCAACCATAAAGAGTTATTAACCGTTGAACTAACAACTTTGTCCACTCTAGTTGGTGTAGTATGTTGCGTGTCACCAACCTCTGACACGACAACTTTACAATTGTATCCCATTATAGATCTAGACGAGAGAACTCATTTAGGGACAGGCCCATGCATCTGTGACCATTATAAAAACACCTAGAATATAACATTTCCCCCTTTTTTTGATAATTACATACAGATATTCCTGACAATAACTTCGTTCGTTCGTCTCACTGTGATTAGTCCCAATTATAAGTATCTGGTTCCTTGTTAGATCTATAAATTTGTTAAATCAGCAAAACTTATCATCAACCCCAAATTGACATATTCCCCCTTTTTAATGATAATAGACTTTTTCACCAGTTCCCCCTATCAACAAGAACTCTTCGCTAAAGTTTATCATCCCTAAAGTTTGTCAAATAATCAAAAAAGCATTTCCCCTTTTTAATGATGACAAACAATTCTTCCCCTTATCAGCATGACCATGTCCTTTTCAAGTAGCTAGCATTGATTCTTCATATCGATATGGACATGTCTTCTTCAAAGTAGCTAACATCATTGATCTCATACCTTAACAATTTCCCCGCTTTTGACATCATAAAAAAAGGTCCAAGCAGTAAACCAATCAGACAGAAGTGGAGTTCAAGCAAATTCATGGACACTCGGGTAACACTAAACATGGGTAAAAATTCATAAAGTAATGAGACAACTAAGTAGAAATAAGATATTTCTTGTTCATAAAAAAAGATTAGCAATAAAAGCATTGCACATATTATTACAAATTAGAACCAAAACAATGCCCACTCAATTTAGATAGAAAATGAGGAATGGGGAATGAATTAGAAGTTAAGAAGAGAAGAGATGACTTAGAGACAGGGGATTTAAAGAACATAATCAATGACAATATCCTTAGCGTATTTTCAGAAGCCTCTTTTGAAGTTCATATTCTTTGTTGTCCTGGCATCATGTGGAACCTTCCAGGCTGCCTTTTTTTTCCACCAGGTCCCTACGATAGTGTTATGCCAGAAGCTGAGCCTTTAGGCAAACAATTTCAGTTTTCCGTTTAGCAAGTGCAATTGTCATACCTTCCAACACCAGTCATAGTTTCTCATAACAAAAATATTTGTAAATCAAACTTACTCAAGGCCTACGAGAAGAATTAATTAAATATTGAGAACCAAAAATATTACATTTCATTTTTTAGTTTTTTTTTAACTAAACACCCTCCTATTCTAAATACTTTAAGTTATCAGAGTATCAACTTCCTTCCTTTTTGAGCATCATCTTTTCCACTTCTTCTTTTTGCTTGATGGATCTAGTCCCTCTTCACACTCAAAAACATCTTCATCAAAAAGATCTCTAGTAAGAACAAAGAATTTAACAATTTGAAGTGTTTTTGAGACAGGAGAAAAGAGGGTTTGGAAAAACTCTTATATTTGGAAATGAAATTTAATTTTATCGAGAAATGAAAGAAATATGGAATATAAAAAAGTTAAAAGGGTTTATCATGTTCAACGAGGTGTCATTTGGTTTTTAAAAGATGGTCCAGTGGTAAGACACCTGAATGACAGACATGTGGCAATGCAACGATTATCATCCATAATTCAAAATGCAATGTTAAGAGTGCTAACCTTCGAAAACGGACTAAGTCCCTCTCTATGTGATAGTCCTGATCTATCTTGACCTCCATTTTCCTTTGGCACTTTTGCGATGTTTGTATGCCAATAAAAGGTATGAGACTGAACTTGCTGAAACATACATAACTGAAAAACAAGGATATTTGTGCCCTTTGCATAGTCATGAGAGAACTGATTATTTCAGGCATGATCCATTCAAAAATGTTTCAGCATTCCAATTTTCAGTTTTAATATCTTGGCAAGGTCTTATAATAGCTTCAAGTTGTTGCTTGATCCACAAGATTGAACCTATCAAGCTGCACCTTCTGCATAGTCTGCCTCGGTTGTTAAAACAGCAACTGAATCTTGTCTTTTAGTTACCCATGAATGAGAGATCATCCTTAATCATAAGACATTAATGAAGTACTCTTTTTGCTAACTGGATATGCATTATGATCAATATTACCACATCTCTCAAAATAAAAAAAACTCATGATGAGCAGAATAGAAACATGTCCATGTCTTCTTCAACTATCTTAGGATTTTCAGAGTTGCCTTCAAATGTAATTCTGGTGGATAATGTTCAAAATTTGCATAAATTCTTACACTTGCATAATTTACATCTAGACCATATTCATCCCACATCCAGGTTTCATTTGGTCCCCATGAGAGTATCAATTGACTTGACATTCATAATATGAAACTCCTTCAACAACTTCTCTTAGTTGGGACCACGTTCCTATCTTAGCAACCCTTCATGATGACATTACTCCTTTTTAGCATTGTCTTGACATCAACTAATTTAACCCTTTGATCATCTCCTTGATGAACTTTTCTTGACAAACAACGGTACCTTTAGAGGTTTGTTGAAATTGTAGTTCTAAGAAGAAGTCTCCCATCGTGCTCATTTAGAAATCACAGCCTATGAATGCGGCAAAATCTTCAGACAACAACTGAAAAGGTTTCTTCAAAGATAACATCGTTGATATACACTTGAATGATAAGCAATTCATTGACTTGTGATTTCAAAAAGGGGGATTTTTTCAATTATACCTCTTTTGACACCATTGTTGATAGGAGCTTGGACAACCTGTCACCGGGTTGGGAAACAAGTGTCATACTTTGACTCTTTCAAACTGGGCTTTATTAAATTCTCCATTCTCATCTCCATGATTCACATTTGAGTGTGAACTCCATCAGCTTTGTTCAATAGTGTCCACAAGACTGGGCCCCTCATCAGGTTCATAATTTACATCAACTTCCTTGAGATTGTATGATTCATAAAGAAGATGTTCTTCAGCAAGAACACTATTTAGACTACCTCTCTGAATTTGAAGCATGTCTTCAATCTCAAAATGTTCTTTGTTTTGCAACTTAGTTCTCCATTCTTCTAGGTTTATCAAAAATCATATGAACATCTTTAACAATGCATAATTTTTATACACCAAATAAGCATTGTTGAAGGATGAATATCCTATACATACTCTATCAAACCTAATTGATATTGAGCTTCTCAATATCATTATTTTGACCACAAAATATGTAACTCATCTTTTCAGTCCGAAGGATCTTTGAAAGATTATAAACCTTCATATTTCACATGAAGGATAGTTTGATTTGCTTCTCTTTATTACCAATTTCACAACCTTTGTTATCTACAAATTTCATTTTGTGTAGACTAGGACTAGGTCCCTTGACAGAAGTTTGTGTAGTAGAGAAACGTTTACAAGGGCATGTCTCTCATGTCATACCTCAATATTCTCAATTTGAGCACTAAAGCAAGTGGGAATATCACAATGATTAGTAATAAGAACAATAATACAGACGCTCTTGCATCTCTTAAGAGAGAAAGTTTGTGACCACACGTTCTTTTTGATAAGAACTTACCTTTATTTCATTCATCACAAATCTATTAAACACGTAAAATATTGTACGTCAACCATTGACATAGTATACATTCTTAAAAGTGTGTTCCATAGATTTCCCAAACATGTCTGCCCCCAAAAAATATACCCTTTATTTCTATCGTCGGATGAGACAGCTCCACCTTGAAGTGTCTTGAAAGAGAGGAAGTATTTCAGTTTTCCCAGTCATCTGTTTTGAGCAATCACTATTCATAAACCATCAATGATTGATGCTACCTCCTCTCATTTGCATAGCAAATATCTAGTTAGCCTTCGGAGCCCATTTGAGATAGAGTTCCAGTAAGCATATAACTGAGTGATGAGTGAATTCTTTGTCCAATAAGGTAGGATGGTTTTCTTCAACTCTGGAGAAAAAGCAGGACCACTTCCCTTCTTATGTCTGTTCATGTGATAAATAGGTCCCATCTTCTTCTTGTTCCTCTATTTGGAATAGTTTGAGACATTATCTTCATTCATTTTCCAAGATGCACAATGTTTCCTCTAATGACCATCACGACCAGAATAAAAGCAAACAAAGTTGTTAGACACGGCCACATATTTTCTGCAGAAATTGTAAGATAGACTTTTGCTTGAATTTATTAACCCCTTCTTATCATTTTGACCGTGACTAGTAAGATTGGCAAGCAATTTTTAAGAGGTGGTCCATTTGAGATGTTTTGTCAAGTTCTTCTTTAACATGGACCAAGTCCCTCCATAAATGATTCGTTCTCTCCAAGGCCATAACAAGTTTTATTCAGAGGTATTAAAACTATTTTCTAGCTCGACTTGCACGTTGTTTGCCTCCCCCTTACCTCTGCCACATTCTCACTCAGCAAATCTAATTTTCCCTATGTTCTAGATTTTCAACTTCTAGAACTACTAATTGTTGTTCCACAACAGTTATTTGGTTAACCAAGTCTACTTTTTCTTATTAAAGTATACTTATGTTGTTGTTCATCAGATCGTCTTCAGTTGTAAACTCAATGAACGAGTCAATCAAAATAGTGGCTAGATTCCTCAACGTCTTAAAAGAGTAAACTAGCAAGTTTTGTTTTAGATCAGAGAGGGTTACCTGTGTTTGGCTTCTTAATCATCAAATTTTGCCATAAAAGCAACCATGGCATCAAACAAATCTTCATCATCTTTGATTACAAGCATGGATGCATATTTAAGATGTTCTTACACTCGTGAGACACTTTAAGAACCACCCTAGGCAAAAGATCCTTCTTCATAACACAGTCAACAGATTCGGTTCTGCTTGAATTGTCATGGACCTGGTCCCTTCTTTCGTTTTTGTCTTTAAAAGTGAGACAGTACTTTCTTCTATGCATCTTTTAAACTTGAAGATATTCAAATAGAGCATTAAATGATAGTACTTCAGGATTCCTGGCTTCATAGACAATATCAACTTCATCAGTCCAAGATCTGGGAAGAATCTCAAGTATCTTTATGACCTGCTTCCACATAGTGACAGGTTCTCTTATAATCATGAGCTCATTTGTGATGGTACGAAATATAGTACGCGTTTCTTGAATAAATTCACCTTCTTCCATTGTGAAGCTTTAAAACATAGTAGTGAAGAGATCTAATTTAGATTTCTTTGTTTATTCAGTACCTTCGTACATTATTTTCAAAGAATTCTAGATTTCCTTGTCTGATTCACTAGATAAAATTAGATCATATTCATTTGCTCCGATTCCACACATTCAGTGCTTCCTAGCCTAGTTATTTTTCTCAACATCCCTTTTGTCAAAGTCAACGTATATTCGTCGGGTTTTGAGAACGACACCCTCACAAATAACATCCGACAACTCACAATATTTAGCCATTATAGAGTCAAACATGCTCCTTTTTCACCATAAATAGTACAGACCATTAAATAGAGGTAGCTTCGTTGGAGACTGACCTTATTGCATGGTTCATGGCAAAGCAATTCTTCACAGGATTCTCTCTCTCGGTGTTAACCAAATAGAAAGCCCAAGCTATGATACCGATTGTTGGAATGTTTGTGCCCACTTATCTGTCAAAGACCAATTCCCTTGATTTAGAAAGTAAATTAACTAAAATATAAGCAGAAAATAAACAGTTGGATGTAAGATCTGCAAAAGTATTTTACGTGGAAATCCTCTTTCTCAAGAGTGGTGAAAATCACGACCTGTCCTCTCAAGATTTTCAACCCAAACTTCATTTCACTCATACAGAGCAATGATTCTGATTAAAAGTACTTTCAACGTAGGAATGTACCTCGAAATCCCTTCCCCCCAAAATGTAGTAACTCAACTACAAAGAAAGTAACTAAGGAGATACCACACATCCCACTAATCTACCTAACTCTAGATAGCTTAGAACATGACTAAACAGATACAATAGTTCCCACTAAATCAGTTAACTCTAACCGATTTAATATTTTTAAAACCCAATAAAATATCTGAATACTTTACAGATTAGGAACAAATTTGCAATCTAAGCATGAAAGATATTATCCTAAGACAATTAGACTACTTTCATCTCTATCATGTACTTGTTGCTCTTGAGGATTCTTCTTCTTTAAAGTAGGTCTTTGCAAGTGTTCTTGAGAATTTTAAACTTGCACAAACTTATAAAATGATAGAAACAAAACTCAAACTCAACAAATATACTTAAACACTCTATCAGATCCTTTTGTTGAGTTTGAGTACTATTCTTCCTTGATGATGACCTTCTTTTCAAGCTTTCAAATTTTCACAAAAACATCCAAGTTTTTATTTGACAAATCTTAATTTTGTGTTTTGGAGAAGAGACTATATAAAATCAACACAAACTCGTCGAGACCACTCATTTGCTAAGATCTTGCTGTTTAGAAAAGTTGTGCACCTACCACATCAAAGGTGACAACTTTTCTAAAATCTATCTTCTCACCTTTTCATATTGCAGTCTTGCAGAGACCAGATTGGTTGCAAACTTTTCTTAGTAGCATCTTGAGAAACGTTCTGGCTCACTTTCCTTTTGAATGAACTAATGTGTTGTTTGTCATGTTGACTAACTCAAACATAAAGAGTTATTGAGTGTTGGAAAAATAACTTTGTCCGTTCTGATTAGTGTATTATGTTGACGCCTCACCAACCTCTGACATGACAGCTTTACAGTTTTACACCATTATAGAACCTGGACAATCAAAATCAGTCAGGGACCAGGTCCCTCCATTCAAGAGGATTATCTAAACACCAATAATATCACATATTTTCCCACACAAAATTTTTTTGAATACCTAAAAAGTAACGAGATGTAAGCAAAAACCCGCACTAAGAAATATATAATGGAGACCTCCTCGTGGAGGTCTTATAAAGACATTTAAGACGAAGAAGTATCGATAACATATATCAGAAGGAAACAGGAAGGATTCCAAATTCAACCCCTTGAAGTTATTGAACCTTACATTAAAATTGGAGCAACAGTAAGCATTTTACTAGTATTTTTCCAATATCAAATAGAAATGTTTGGATCTGGTCTTCCAGCAGCATGTATATATAAAGCAAACTGCAAATCTTCTTTGCTTCTCCTTCGTTTCATTAGCTGGGTGGGTCATTTAGCAAAAGTAGTGTTGCCAGTATGTGTTAGAAACAACCAGAATGATTGATTTTGATAAATTTTGCTGAAATAGGAAGAATCAAAAATTTAGTGAATTTGTAAGAAAGAAGAACAAAATTTTATTTAAAAAAACTAAAATTCTGTAAAACACGTACCAGAATCTAAAATATTTTAACAAGAAAAAGATCAAGTTCACTGAACTCACAGTGTCGCCTTAAGGAAATTATTTTCCTCTAATATCTGAGGTTTAATTTGGAATATGATCAATCAGGGTAAAAATGATCTCAATCAATAGAGTAGTAGATACAAAAAAACTCTGGTGTCAGCGAACCAGGCAATAACAGCAAAATACACGAAGTAATTTATTGTGCAGAAGAAGAAGAAGTGCTCAAAAAAATTTAGTAAAGAAAATTCTGAAGAGTGAATGGAATTTATAGGCAAGAGGAACAAGTTCCGAATGGTTGCAGTCTTTTCAAAAATCACACGAACATCAATGAAAGTTTGCATCCTTTCTAATGATAATGGCTTTTCGTGAAAGTTGAAAACTTTCACAACAGTCCTTTCAAAAAATGGTGGGAATTTTAAATAAAATAGAAAAGTTTTTTAAATCAAACAACGCGCGCGGATCCGAGTGGGGTCGAGTTATTCAACTAAAAAGTTGAAACGTTTCAGTTAATTTCAACTAAAAAACTAAAACGTTTCTGTTATCAACTAAATAATTGAAAACATTTTGGATAATTAATTAATTAAATAAATAAATAATTAAAATAAAATTTGTCCAGAAAATAATTTCTCGATAAGCCGAAACCGAGACTAGCGAGCGACAACGGCGCGAGGGGATCCCTCTTTTCGACCCTTTTAACAATTAATAGGAGTGTTTCAATATTTAAACTCTTCTATTTTTATTTCTACCACCGATGAGGGACAAATGCCTTTTCATTAAAGCATAAAAGGACTTTTCAATTTCCCAACTCTTCAAGTTCTCAACTTTCCAAGTTCCTCTATTTCTCATCAACTCTTGCTACATACCCAACAAGTTATTGAGCAGCAATGGGTTTTAGGGCCTAAATCTGTAGGATTTTACACTGCCTTAAGGAGTAGTTGTTGAGATTTACAACTATAGTCTTCCAGAATTCACCCTTAAAGACCTAAAGCTGTTTATATATTATGTTGTTAAAAAAGGTTGAAGTGTTACATAGATGAATTCAGAGTCTACCAACAGTAAGAAAGAACATAGGTCATGAACTATATTTAGGTGAAAAGGTGTACCTTGGAAATTTGTTTATCAGTCATTTCAACACCTTCCAGAAGTGTCTTAGAAGTGGCACAGCACAAATAGTATCCTTAGATTCATCAATTTTGGAGAAGCTCTCTTTATAACAGAAGAAACTCGTTCCATATTATCAGCAACATCTTGAAGAGATTTCAAAAAATTATGCAATAGCATTTATGACGAAGATAAAAGAAAATCACAAGCATAACGTATACTAATAAGAGAATGCAGGAGCATCTGGTAAAGCATGTGCCTAGAAACACTAAACTTAAATGACAACGTTTTTCTTCATTTTCTGAAACTCATAATCTTTTATCTTTAAGAGTTTTTCCTTCTCAGCCACTAGTTTCACTAAGTCATCCCTAGAAAGATCCTCTGTATCTAAATCAGAATCACAATCAGAATCAGAAGATACAGGTTGTTTAGTACGTCTTATTCTTCGTTTTACATTTTTATCTGTGTTATCTTTGGATGCTAAATTAGGACCCGAGTCATCATTCTCATCTTGACCCTGAGAATCACCAGAAACTGAAGCTTTATTTTTTTCAAATCACTTCTCCATTCTCTTTTGTGCTTCCTTGTTTGCTTTGGGATTGAGATGTTTCTTTTTCATTATACTGGGGGGATGCAGAGGATAAAATTTCGAACCGTTACAAGACATGATCATGGAATAGAGTAACCTTATTCACTATTAGCAGAACCAGCAATATTAAGGTGCATATGAAAATTGAACATTTCTTCTTTTCAGAAGTACAGAGTAACTCATACATAATTTCTCAAGGCATCAAACTAGTGGAACCTGACAGGTAACTATTTTTCAAATTATGTAGGTCTGGATGTCCCTTTGAAACCTGACAGAGGCAATCCAACTGATAAACAGACTACAACTCCAAAACCCACTCAATACCAATCATCCCAGGAACAAGCAAATATTGCAAACTATCTCAAAGTAGTTGTTTCTAAAATTACGTAAGCTGCTAGCATCCAATTAAGGTAGAGAATCAACAGTATATGCATGCAAGCTGATTTAATGTGTGCAGAGCAGGGTAAAAATGATTGCAAGAATGTAACACAAAATTTCAGAGTCAATATGACAAATTATTGATGTTGTAACGAAAAATCAAGTAAGCACGATTTTCTCATATTCCATGATTATCACCGATTGTTTTACATACCACAATTTACTTCAAACATGGGTATCAACAATTTCTTAATCCAAATTCAACACAGCGGATGATGGTACGCTTCAGGTATTTGAACAAAGTCACGATTGAATTGTAATTTTTTTCGTGATAACCTTAATTGTTTTATAAAATATATTTAGATTTTTTTCATGATCATTATCTTATGATTTATTATTTTGGGAATTTGTCTTTTTCTTACAATCTGTATCGTGGGTACATAGCAAGAGTAAATGGGAAATGGAGGAAAGATGAGAAACAGAGAAAATTGAAAAGTAGGGAACTTGAAAAGTCCTCTTATACTTTACTAAAAAGGAATTTCTCCCTCATTAGTGGTAGAAAGAAAAATAGAAAAGTTTAGATAGAGAAACAATTCTATTAATTGCTAAAAGGATTTGAAAGAGGGAGCCCACCCCCCTTGCGTCATCGGCGTCATCACTCAACTTTGACTACGGAAAATGATCGAGAGATTATTTTTTCGACAATGTTTGTTTTAATTATTTAGTCAATTATTTTTATAATTAATTAAATTAAATTAAATGACCAAAACTTTTCAATTAATTAATTGAGAGAAAATGGTCTAACCCCCCCCCCCCCCAAAGTTATACGGAAAATCTCACTACACACTCCAACTTCAAATATGTCGTATTACCCACTTGAACTTTATATTTCTCGATTTTCGACACCTAAATCCTGACCTATCATTGGAGGTGTTCTCGCCGCCTCTAGGTGCGTTAGAAGGCAAAATTTGACAAAAAATTCCGCCTTCTCCAATGGTCATCTTCCCCAACATTAAATAAAGTGTTGTATCTTCTTCCCCACCATTAACCCTAGTTCCTTTTATTTAAAAAAACACGATTTATTCTCAAAATTAAGTAGGATTTAGTTGTTAATATTCATTTCTACTTTAAATCTTGAATTTAGGATTTGTAAGCTTCTCTAATTTCTTAGTAAGGTCTTTAATTTGATTTGAATTTTCTCAAAATTCATCGAAAAAGGAAAATGAAAACATGAATAAGCTTTGTATGGATGACTTAGACCCAATGCTCTACGTTGTAGTTAAATGCAAACAAGGAATTTTTCTGATTCAGCAAACTTTTTGGTCTAAATTAAATCCAAGAAGAAGATTTTGGTCTTGCCTATCCTATCAGGGAAAGACCCACATGGGTTCTAGGGGGTTCAATTGAACCCTCTCGGCAAAACATTACGCGGTATATATAAGGTAATCTCCTGTACTTATATGTATATATGCAATTTGAACCCCCTAATAACAAATTGAAACAGACATCCCAAACGAAGATTCCGGTGAAATTAACCTTCATATCTACGGTTAAAATTCTTGTGTTAGCGATTGTTTTTACTATTTCCGTTTCAATTTTTTTAAGTCTTAGCTTCAGACATCTTTTTTTCTTTAGTTTTTTATTTTATAAAACATGCTAAAAGGGTGGTTTTAAACCAAAAAAATTTGAAGGGTCCGCCACTAAAATTATATACTACTAGTTCCTTCAAATTTTGTTTTGATGACTTATATACACATTTATACTTCTATTTTTGAAACCCCTGGATGGAAATCCTTGGTCCGCCATTGCATGCTATGGTGTATACGGTTTTTCTTGTATTCTTGTAACACTTTATTTTGAACGATACTAATGTAATGTACTATTTTGGATCATTTTTAGTCTAAAAATTACAAATTGTTTCGATGGATGGACAAAGAAAAAGTTGATCCAACATCAAATTTTATCCTTCCAAGATTTGTGAACAAAATCAATATGTTGAAGCAAAAATTACGTATTGGACGTGTTCATATTGACAACTTGAGGAACTCTAATTTTTTATTGGAGAGTAAACTCAATAGATGGTTGAAATGGTGTAGGTTCAATAGGAAAATACTTTTGTGTATTTTGACTTGTGTTGTTGTATTCATAAGCAACCAGTTGTTCATGTGTTGCATATTTGGGTATTTGTTTGATTTTTGTTGTTGTTGTTATGTTTAATTAAAATTGTCAATGTATGTGTCTCATTTTGTATCTCTGATATCTATTGAAGCTTTTACTAATATGCAACACTTCATCACAACCAACAACCTAGCCATCCATTCCTATTTCAACATAGACAACACAACACCATTTGAAAAACACATAACCAACATAACATATGTAAGCACACTTGAATAGCCAATACAATTCGTTAGAAAACACATCATCATCATTCATTGAAAACGCCTGACATAAGGCAAAATTTACAAAAATAACGCCTCAAACAAGGCAGAATTTACAAAAATAAAGTCATATTCATGAGGCCTCACATAAGGAAAAATTGACCAACAAACAAAATTCAAAAAAGCAAGTCATTTATGCAATTTGCATGGGCCAACTTAAAAGTTCATAAATACATCAACATCACTACAATTTAGATGGCTTCTTTGATAGTGAAGAAGTGTAATTTTTACTTGAACTATTTCTCATTGTATTCTTTCTTTGCTTCTCTCTAAGTTCATGGAGCTTTTTTGTTGAGAAAGATATTTTACCATTCCATTTCAACTTAGTTGTATTACTTGATATATAACCAATGTCACCAGTGACATAAGACAATCTTGTCACTTTTGCTTGTCTAGTCTAGATCTTACTACTTGGCATGCCAGGCTACAGTAAAATTAGGATTATATTAATATTTAAGTTGTTTAATAAAATGAAATTAGTATTATAATTTTATTTTTAAGTTGTTAGCATAAATCAAAGACTCGTATTCATGACTTTGAAGCTATTTGCAGTTTGGAAAACACCCATTCCCATGACTCTTCGTCTTTTCTTTGGAGATGTGTTTCCCCTACCTCTTCCTATTTTAGTAGTACCAGCTATTGAAGATGATGTAGATAAGTGTTAGGAGAAGAAGAGGATGTAGGAAAATCAGTAGGTGCAGTAGGTAGGGGAGATGCACTAGGTGCTTCTAATGATGTATTAGTTGGTCTTCCTCTTCCCTTCTTTTAGTGGAGGCTCACCTTCTGATGGTGCTGATGTTTTTTATACATATAAGAGAAAAATTAAGTCATAAAGTAAGAAAAAGTAAAAGAAGTTCAAATATTACCCTTGGTTTGCCTCTTCCCTTGCCTGAACATGTGTATTCTGTCCTTACTAATGCATTAGGTAATGGTGCACTCTGTCTTGTTTATGATTCAACACCTTCTCTTTGAGGAAACCCTCTCTTGTTATGGAATCTAACATGGCATATATTGCATGTCATTGCAAGTCTTGTCCTAGGAAGCTTCCCAAACTTTTTAGTTTCTCTAGCTTATTTACTTCTAGCCTTAAGTGGCCTACCAAGAACGTTTGTGATTTTTAGTGACTCAATTGTGGAGTTTGTAGAAACTTACCACATCCCCATATTTTTCAGTGGTTAAATAACGTTGGCATCAGTCCTCAAGTTACTTTCCTTACAGTAGCAGTTGTCTATACAGTCATAAAGAGAAAACTTCTTAAATTATAATGTAGCCACTGCATCTGCACATGGTATGCCCCTTAACTACCTCACCCTACAACTAAAAGTTCTCCTAGCAATATCCGCTTTGTGTTGACAATGCCCTTATTTCACTTCAAATCCAGCAGCTCTGTTAAACTCAGTGGTATAGTCTATAGACCTACTAATGTTCTCCTTTAAATCCTTCAGAGCCATTGGAGAGAAACTACACTTCTATGTACTTGAGGACTCCCTTAAATTGCTTATTCTTGTCATCATCTTCACTCTTATTTCTTGAAGCATAGTAATGATGTTTTTCTATTTAGCATCCAAGATCAATGCATTAAAACACTAAGACATTTTGTTCTCTACTAAGTCAAATTTTACTTCAATATTGAAACAAACTTGAGATAATGCATGCGTACCCCCAAACTATGATCGAAATCGTAGAGACACACATAAACTTATCTAGGGTCTCATTACCCCACCACCACCACCACCACCACCAAACTAGTTTAAAATGTAATTAATACACCATAGAGAGTGTGCACATTCTAGTGAAGGCAAGTGATGAGTGCACAAATTTGAGACATGTCATTTTTTAATGGTAACTTTATAATTAGTTAGTACATATTTACTGACAATAAAACGTATATATAAATTTAATTATTTTTATATATTTATTTGTGGAATATATTTTTTAATATCTTTTCACTTTAAACTTTTTCTAATTATTTTATTATTTTTTCACTTTTAATTATACTTAACAAATTACGTGTATTTTCTTGAAAAAAAAGTTAATTGAAAAAGTTTCCTCTATTTTTAACATTTGAATTTTATATGTTTTTTTTATTTTATTCTCTTATTTTGATAACATTTCAAAATTAACTTATTCTAAATATAAGACATTTGAAATCAAATCAAAATCAAAGACAATAAAATAAAATCAATAGATAAATAAAAGAGAAAAAATAATGAACGTAGGTAACAAAAAAAAGTTTTGATACAAGGTAAAAAAATGTGTATTAATTAATTTAAATACCATATTTTAAAATTAAATAAAAATATTTATTTTAAAAAAAAATAATAAAAAATAACATATACACACGTGGCGGGCGAGTGTATACAAAAAGAACAAACTTGGGTGGTTGAACGTGCCACATCAGCAAAAAAGTGCACAAAATACGAATAAAATGAGTTTCGGGCAATAGGATCTTAGTTAAGTTTAAGTGTGTCTCTGAGATTTCAGTTCTAGTCTAAGAGGGTATTTATGCCTTATCCCAAGTAAACTTTGCACCAAAAATTGATGTTGTAGTACATTAAGTCATCTATCATTTATTTCTAGGCCTAACAACTTCATTTTCTCTATATATATTGTTCCTTAATTGAGAGTCAATTTTACTCTTAGCTATATTTCAAAATTCTTATCTTCCTTGAAGACCCTCCAATCCTTGGCCCAGTTAGCTAATATGTGCCTATACCACATTCTATGTTCACACTTAGGTAATACATTTGTAATTGCTAAAGATACTCCCTGCAATAAATGACTATTAGGCCACAATTACATATATAAATTGAAAATTGCAAAATAAATTCACTTTTTGTATTTTTGTAATCAAGGTGTGACCTTCACGATCTCCAAGCCCCAAATAATCCCTTATGAACTTGAGAAACATGGTCCATGTGTGTTTGTTCTCCTTTTGAACTACTGCCCAAGAAAGTGGCAGCACCATCTGATTGTTACCATGCCTGGACACAACAACTAAAAATTGGCCTTTACTAATACCTTTTAGGAAACAATAATCTAATCCAATGCACTTCCTTGGATGAATCAATGCCTTCGTTAAAGCATCAAAACAAACTCTGCATTGCATAAGTAATTTCTAGTTGTCTTGTTCCAAGTATGCTTTGGATTGTAAGTTCTTATCATGAAATTATTTGTCGTCTTATCAAGACATCCATACAAAATCCCTGGGCAACCATCTTTACATCTAACTCTAACTTTCTTTTGCTTATTCACCCACTTCTGCAATTGAATCCTCCTTTTAACTACATATTTAGTTACTGCTTGTCTAAAATCTTTTACATCTTTAAAAACCATTCCCAACTGCCACACAAATTTCTTTGTTGTAGGATCATGAATGATTTTTTGAGGTCTTGAACTCCTCTTTCTTGAAAACTTTACCCCAATGGATCTACCAGATTCATGTTCATCATTATTACAACATTCATCTTCATCTAACTCAAAACTACCCTAATCAGAACATGTAAAGTAAGACTCATCAACTCCTACCCTTCCTTTATGAATTACTTTACCTGTTCCAATTTCATCAAAACATAAATCTAGTCCAACTTAACCTACTAATACTTCTTCATTGTCAGCTGCTACTCTTTTCCTTCTTTTCCTCCTTTAAAATCTCCTTTTTTCAACCCTCAACTCCCTAACCTTCTCATGTACATCACTACCATACTCTTCTCCATTATAATCTCCAACTAATTAAGCTTTAGACGTAACACTATCCTCAGTTGAATAATTAGAATCCGCTACTTCTTTCATCCAAGAAATAAGGTCCAACAATACAAACATCTATTTCACCATCTGCACTAGCACAATCTACAGTAGACGTATTGAAAGGAGGTGTGGTAGTGAAAGGAGGTGTGGTTGAAAAAGTAGCAATAGGGTCCTCACTATTTAAGTGGTCTTCACCTACCCTAAAGTTAAGGTTTTCACTTTCACTAGGCCTTGTAATAAAAGATGAACAAAATTCTCCCATATCCACATAACTACCTTTTTCTATTAAGATGGGCCCCACAATTGTCTCATAAACCAAATGCCTAACAATTACCTCCACTTCATCCTATCTTCCAAAACACACATCGTGTCTTAAATATCTTTATCATTATCAATATCTACCAAAATGCCAATTTTAGTTGCTTTAATAGTAAAAGTGCAAGTTGTACTATGTCTAAATTCTCTAATATAGTCTTTCAACTTAAAATATAACATTTTATCGACATCAATATCCAGAAATTATATAACTTTTCCACCATTATATATTGGTTCCACACTACTTAAATACACCACGCCACCGTGGTAACACCTTAGAATTATCAAAGAAAACCGACTCATCTATTACCTGAAGGTAATAAAAAAGCAGAATAGTAATTACTGACATACTCTAACTTGAGCGCAATCCAAAAAATAGAATAGTACTTAAGAACGAATAGAATACAAAACAGTAGCAACCAAACTGAATACAACAAAATATTTAGCTTCTCTATGAACATAATCTATGAAAATAAATACAGCGCAACAGCAAACTAGCATCTTCTGTATGGACATAATAGTAAAAATAGTATATAAATAGAACACTCAATGAACATAATACTAAGATGAACTAAATACAAAACTTATGTGACATAGACGAGCATGGGAAGAACTAAATTTCATGAAAAAATTGGTATATTATGGTGTAAATGAACACCTTAGACAATATTTGTAAGCAACACATAAGATTTCACACAATAATGCTCGAAATTTCATAAATCAACAGCAACTACAAGGGATAAATCACAAACTCAAAATTACGGGATAAAGAACTAACCTTTCGATGATGGAAAAATCATTTGTTGATAAACTACAAAATGAAGTTTACAATACACAGCTAAATCGTTTGATGATGGCAAAATCATTTTATGATCACCAGAAATGGAGAAGAGATGAAAATGAGGAAGGAGGGTTTTCTTTGTTCTTTTACGTTTTAGAGGGAAATGGGTGAAAACAAGAAATTGGAGTTTCAAGGCGGGGGACCGAGCACATGGAATCACATAGGATGAATTGTTTGGTGTATGTGTTGATGTCAGTGCTTAGCTTTGTAGAAAATAGAGATATGTAAAGCTAGATGGAGAAAAATCATAATTATTGAAGCATAGAAACATACAGATTTTCTACGTACATGCTACATTCTAAATGATTTAAAGGATGACATATATAATGTCTATAGTGCAATGAAAACTTCAAAATAATTGTGGGATGCACTTGAGAAGAAATACAAGGCAAAAGATGCATGCTTAAAAAATTTTATGATCGCGAAGTTTTTTTACTATAAAATGTCATATAGTGTTGGATCACAAGTGAAGGAAATTCAACTTATTTTCCATGATATGATTATTAAAGATATAGTAGTAATTGAAGTTTTTCAAATGCCTGCAATGATCGAGAAGTTACCTCATTTTAATATCGACTTCAAGAATTATGTAAAGCACAAGCGTCGAAAATGAAGCTTGAAGATCTTATGATTGGGCTTAAGATTTATTAAGATAACAAAACCATCAAAAAGAAGTCTCATAAAAGTTCGACAGCAATTAGAGTTAATATTGTTCAAAAAGCTCCTACCAAAGACAAGAAGAGAAAGAAGTCCAACGAATAGTACTCAGAACAGGCGAAAAAGAAATGCAAGAGCAATTGTAACACTTGTGGTAAGGCTGGTCATAAGTCTTCTGACTGTTATTTTCTAAGAAAGTATAAAGATAAAGACAAAGGCAAAAGCAAAAGTCAAGCAAACATAGTGGAAGAGATGGAAGATGCATATGACCTGTGTGCAATAATCTTAGTGTGTAACTTGGTTGGAAATCCCAAGGAGTGGTTTCTCGACTCAGGTGTCACTAGACATATTTTCTCTGCAAAAGAAGCCTTATCAACTTACACTTCTACTAAGATCAATGGAAATTTAACAATGGGAAATACAACAACAAGAATTGCAAGAAATGGAAAAGTAATGTTGATAATGACATCCGACAAGGTGTTGACTTTGAACAACGTTCTACATGTCCCTACTATTAGGAATAATTTTGTTTCTGCTGCACTGCTCATTAAGAATGAGTTTAAGTGAGTCCTGGTTAGCTTCCTCATCACCTTACCCATCGTAGCGATAGGATACATTAAAACAAGCTTCCTTAGCACTAGCCCAATCTCTTACCCCAAGGTAAAATCCACCTAAGTATAACTCCTCGCATACACGAACTCTAATCTAGCTATTATAACTAATACACAACCAAGTACCAATTGGCAACAAGAATTCACTCGTACAATATATATAATTCTATGCAACACTATACTAACAAGTGAATATCAAACATGTACAATATTATCAATTTACAAACAACTACACATTTGACATTTTATATCACATCATTGCTCCTCTCATGGGACCCAAATCCAAACAGTTAGCTTGCCGAAACGTTGTAACCTATCCCATATTTATGCCGAAACGTGGCAGGTGATATCATATTTATGCCAAAACGTGTTAGCCAACCTTATATTTATGTCGAAATGTGAAGGATGATCCCATATTTATACTAGAATATTTCAATCCTATCCAATAAGTATGTCGGAATGTGGCAATCCGATTCCATTCACCCACCACAATCACATTATCTAAATCATACATTTAATTCATGATTCCATGGAAATGATAATTCATATATCTCATTTACAACAAGTGTGATCAATATTACAACATGCATACATAGCAAGTATTATAATGACACAAGAACAAGAACACATCACATATGCATAAAATCAGAACAATCACCTACTAGTTACTCCAAAATCCCTTAATTCATTCAAAATTAGGCCATGCTTAACCCTAGTTGATCATCTAAGGCTCTTAAAAAATTAAAAAAATCTTCTCACTAGGCATAAAACCCACATATATCGAATTCTAAGGATTATTTGTTCAATCAAATCAGTCCACGATAGGTCTACACATAGCCTTTACCATTGATTTACATATATCAGGCAGTAAGCACTGATTTATATCTACTCTATTTTAAAAACCTAGCCTACCTTGTCGCCACTCGATGGAAGAGTTTTCACTTGATTTGAGTTCTTCAAGGTTTGTGATAGTAGATTTTCCCAAGAATTTGCGAGATTTTTCCATCCTATATCAAGAAATATCCTTCTTTTTCATTTTCAAGCTTAGAGCAAATTTTCTGAAGTTTCTAGGGTAATGTATGAATTAAATAGGCATTTTGGAAATATAGAAAATATAATTTCTCGTAATTACGTTGTTCCTCGCTAATCCTGATCTGGCGCAAACTTACGTCGTAGTGGCGTTGTCGCTCCATCGGCATCTGGCCCGCTCTAGATGGATAGTTGCCTAAGTTTTTCGCAGATACTTCCCTTTCTACATATTGATTGTTCGGTTCATTACAAGAAATACAAATTTATTCCTTGTTCTTCCCCGAACGACTAGTGCATGGTTATCACACATTAAAGACTCAGACACCCCTAACTACAAAAATGATCAAACAAAAAAGTCATGACAAGTCGTGACCTTTAAGATAATTAACATACCAAAATATACTATACTCCTTGGCTATAAGAGATTCTGATGCAACACCCGGAAATCGAAAGCATTTCAAACTACGGAACTGGGCATGCCAGGGCAGCACCCCTCCCACTTTGGAGAAGATTCTCCTTGTGCAGTAGGACGTCAGCAATAGAAAAGTTTTTCTAGATTCTCCTCATTTTCAAACTCAACTCTCCAAATACTCTCTTGAATCACTTCGCTTTGAACATCAAAACTCTGGTATTTTGTGCATTCCTTACACCTCTTCATTACCATGCTAATAATAATTTCATACTATTGTTTAATCTCTTATAAAGGGTATTGGGTTGTTATATTAGAAAATGAACTAGGTTTCTTGAATTTTGATATATATATAGGTCAATTGATACAAAATTGGTGGAGGAAGTTGAAAAGTTGTGTTGACATAAAAACCAAAATGGGGCAATATTTAGAGGTTATTTTGTTAAATTAAATGCATAAATTGATTCTAGGTAGTTGATGTACTCTTATTTCCAAAAAATTTGATGAAAACATGGATTTTAGGACAAAATATGCAATTGTCGCACCTGGACTTCATCCCAGATGAAGTCTGATGTGGCGCCCTTTAGCCCACTGTGGCAAGCTTCATCATCGCAGTTTGAGGGACGATTGCCGTTGTGGTGGGATTTTCCAGACTAGTGGCCTGCCCCTAACACCCAAATTTTCTCTTTCTTAATTTTCTGCCTTAAATAATGGTCCTATAATGTTCTAAGTTATGTTCACTTATTGCAGTCTTCTAAATAGTATGACAAAATTATGAACACTTGCGCTTCATTAGATTTCTCGACGCCTCTAGTCAGGATGGGTCCAAAGCCCATACAGATAATTTTTGGGTTCTTTTCATTTCCCAAAATTTCCTAAGGTTCCAGCTTAACCGATCAATCTAAGCTAAATCTCCAAGCTAGGAAATTTTTGACTACTCTAAATTAATCCTAATGAGACGGTACTATGCAAGTTTTTATTAATCAGAGGATACCACCACACATTCCCAAGATACCTCAAGACACTCACATGATTCCAAGTCATACTTTATCTCAACGGATTACATGATATTCAAGGAATTATACTTACAATCAGTTCGACTAGAATTTTACTTACAATTGTCAGAACACCCCATATGATGTCTCTGGTTGCACTGACCAAATGTCCTCACCTCCTCAGAAAATCAGACAACCAAACAGTACTTCCATTGACATTTACTTCACTCAACAAACAACACACATTTGTAGTGAGTTCAACAACAAGAATCACACCACCTCAGTTAATTAAGGCAACAAAAAGCACACATTCACTATTTCCAAAAACAAATAAATAAATAATACATAAAAAATACAATCCCCAAACAATTTAAATTTATTAGTTAGATTGTTCCATAAATGACCATTATTGGTCATCGATGCTACTTATAGCCCCTCAGGCTAGATACGAATTGGACCTTACAGTTCCAATTAACTTGTTGGTGTCCCTTCGTTCGTATTAACAACGCCTTGTTCACTTCGTTGAGATACCAATTGGACTCAACTCATAATACAAGTGACCCCTAACACGAAGGAAGAGAATGAGTGGAATGACATCCTACAATGCTCCCTATCCCCTTGTATATTAAATGTGGACGTCAACACACCAATCAACACGAGTCTATTTCACCTTATGCTCTTATACAAAGATATTGGTAACCTAGGCTTTGATACCAATTAGTCACAACACAACCCACTGGACCGTGCAGGCATCCACTCTAAAACATAAGTAGGGGAACCCTCATATCTCAATACTTAAATCTACGAAAATTTAAAGAAATTGAAATAATATAATACTTCTAGGCACACTTTTTAATACAATTCGAAAAATAGTTGAAACAACTCCCATGGATATAGTCTAAAAAGGAATAAGAGATACTAAGAGTACAACTGGACAACAAAATAAAAAGACACAATTCCCACTATGCGAAAGAAAAAATAGAAGTTGATGGGGACGTACTTCGTTCCCACCTAATAAAAAATTACCAATCTAGCATTTAAACTATGTCAAAAAGACATACCAAGAGTAGTATCAGTATAAACACGCGTACTAGTAGACATCATTGGTTAACCCGACTCTCACCACATAACATAACAAATCAACTAGAACGAATCATGGTATAAACCACTGGCTTCTCCGCCATTGTTCTCTCTTGGTTATGCCCCAATCACATACTAGAACCCTAAGTAATAACCCCTTTCTGGATCAATCCCACTTACCGGTTTCTTAAATTATAGCTTAACCATTCTAACAACATAGAAAATTCTCAAGTACAACTACTTCCCTTTAACTAACCATACATGTATTACCCTTGCTTCTTAGCCATCTTACCTATCGTAGTCTAAGATATTAACTCAAGATTCCTTAGCACTACCCCAATATATTACCCCAAGGTGAAATCCACCTAAATTAATTCCTCGTATACACTATCTCTACTCTCACTGTGATAACTCATGCACAACAAAGTATCAATCACCCGACAAGTATCCACTAGTACAACATATATAAGTTTGTGCAAAACTATACTAACTAGTGAATATCAAACATGTACAATATTATCAACTTACAAACAAAGACACATTTCACATTTTTTATCACATCATTCGTTCTCTTATGTGACAAAACGTAACTAGTTAGCTTGCCAAAACATGGCAATCCAATCCAATATTTATGTCAGAACGTGGAAGTCGATCCCATATTAATGTCAGAACATGTAAGTTGATTAAATATTTATGCCAGAACTTGATAATCAGATCCTATAAATATATAGCAATGTGCCAATCTGATCTAATTCACATACCACAATCACAAGCACAAACAGATCATCAAGATCGTACATTTAAGTCATGATTTCATGGCACTGATAATTTTTATATCTCATTTACAACATGCGAGATCAACATTGTAACATGAATACATATACAACTATCATAATGACGCCAGAACATATTTACATCACCCGTTCATAGAATCACAACCATCACCTACTAGTTACTCCACAGTTCCCGTCATTCATTTAAAATTAAGTCATGCTTAACCTACGACAACCCTCAAAATGAAATAGGACAAGATATATCTTCACATGTGTTTCTTTAGTTAATAATGTGTTATAATTATTAATTATAGCTTTAGAATCCAATTCTAAAGAGTTTGGAAGTCAAACATCAAAGGACGAGCAACACCTTCAGAAACTAGTCTTGTGTGTTCTACAATGTTTTAGCATGTTTTATGTGTTTTGATGTGTCATTTAGAGTGTAAAATGAGTTGAAGGGACCCTAGAATCTAGATGGTCATGTTTAGGGTCAAACCATCTGAGTACGACTCCCCAAGGACCATCCTAAGGGACCTTGAGGAGGACAAAAATGTTTGCAAAGAAGCTGCCAAGATAGCCTCATTGACGGACCAACTTGACGCCTCATAGATCAATGAGCACCCCGTCAAAAGTGGATTGTCTCCACATTGACTTGTGGGAGATTATCCCACAAATGGCGAGTCTTTGAACAAAATGATGGAGCAGCAGGACGGCTTGTCGTCAAGTTGACGCCCCGTCAATGGTGTCCGTCTATTGACACCTGTAATTTTTTGTACGGTCTCGACCAACTTCACCAAATTTTAATTAAGTTATAGAAATTTATTTTAGGTGTTTTAATTTATTTTAAGTTATTTTTAACACCTATACCTAGAATTAGACTTCAGTTTTCAAAATCAAAATCCCTCTCCCAAATAAAGTTCTCTCAAGACTCCATGGGAGCTTGAATAAAAAATGAAACTAGGATTGATATTTTCATTCTTTACTTAATCAATTATCATGGTATTTTGACTAATAAGGTATGGTTATTTCATCCTTGATGCTTCTATCATTCAAGAAGCCAATCCAAAGGCTTTTTCAAAAGATCTCAAAATCCTAAAATTCCTATTTCAAATTATAAGCATGGGTTCTTTCATATAAAGGTTTTAATGGATGAATTATGATATTTTCTATGTTAATTTATGGTTTTATGATCATAAACTCGATGGATCCATGAACATCCTAATTCTCTAATTTTGACTTATGAAGTGTGTTTGATGAATTTGATTGGATATTGTTAGAATTGTGTTTAGATGATGTAATGTTATCTTTATATACTATAAATTATTACTAATTATGACGAATTGTTGGAGAATTTTGAAAAGTTTATTAAGGCTTCGATAAAGGGTAAGTTGACCTAAAGTGTCCTAGTTCTTATTGAATTTATCTTGTGGAGTATGGTTCACTTATGGTGGCGGTGTTTAGTTAATGTATATGAAGATATATGTGAATTGTGATTATGATCTTGAAGGCATTCAATATGAAGTAAAGTGATGTTATGGTGTATATTTATAGAGATGTCGTATGAAGTTATGAATGCATGTCTTGAAGATACTATGACTAATTCAAGTATGGTGTGAAGGTGAATGATGATTGTGTGTGGATTATGATGAATCTAGTATGATCATGTTTAGAAGACAATTTCATGAATGATGGTGTCTATATGAAAGTTTGTCTCACATATACACACAATGAATGAATGAATGAATGAAGCTAATGAAAATGTAATGGATGAGAGTCTATTGGAAGGTTTTCTCAATAGAACTGTAATGAATTAAAAAAAGGGGGGTATTTTCGGGGGACACTCTTCGTGAGTTGAGATGTAGTGTCTAGTATCAACCTCAATATTCCTAAGAGATTTCAAATGAATGAATGATAGGTAAGGGGTGGATACTGTTCGTGAGTAGAGATATAGTATCCAAAAATAACCTGTTGAGATGTAGTACTTAGAAGAAATCTCTTAACCTGTAGCTAATGAATGTAATGGAAGTCTAAAACTCTATGGGGATTAATGCTTAGCACCGAGAGGATTTGACAAAGGGGTAGATACTCTTCGTAAGTAGATATTTAGTATCAACATGTTTCCTTTTGAGATGGGAACTCTTCGTTAGTTGAGATGTAGTACTTATATGCAATCTCCTTATCCCTTAACTATGCGCCCGCATAGGACTAGCTAGTGGTGTTCCACGTAAAGTCTAAAAGAATGACCCTACCTTAGGCAAGTGGGGATCCCTCATCATGTAGGGGTTAATACCTGCATTCCATGTTAAGCTCTCATGGTCTATGGCGGTTAAAGATAGCCCCCACAAATGATTTCTATAAACTAGGTCATCCTAAGGGTGTACTGCTTTTGAGATAGGTACTCTTCGTTAGTTGAGATGTAGTACTTATAAGCAATCTCCTTATCCCTTAACTATGCGCCCGCATAGGACTAGCTAGTAGTGTTCCACGTAAAGGCTAAAAGAATGACCCTACCTTAGGCAAGTGGGGATACCTCATCAGGTAGGGGTTAATACCTTCATTCCATGTTAAGATCTCATTGTCTATGGTGGTTAAATATAGCCCCCACAAATGAATTCAATAAACTAGGTCTTCCTAAAGGTGTACTTCTTAGGGTAGGCGGTGGAATGGTACGACATCTATGCATTGCACAAGTAGGCATTTGGAGGGAGTCTTGGTGTGTCATGGTCATGTTAATGAATTAATGGGTTACTTTATGATGTTAATGAAGTAAGTTGACTTTATGTCAAATGTTAATGAAGCATGTTTGTATTATGTCTAATTTTAATGAAATATTTTGGTATTGTGTCTAATGTTAATGAAGCATGCATGTTTCTAACGTGTCTAATGTTGATGAAGGCTATGTAAATGATTGAATGTGATGTGCCTAGTTTAGGTGGTTTCTAAGGAGCACTAAGTGGGAGTAGTAGGATGGATGCTACTTTCACATTACACAAGTGTAACTTTGAGTTATCTTAGTGGGTGGTCCTTATGTGAAGCTTTTAGATGCATGAATATTTCCTCTTGTATCTCTAGTAATGAATGTTGACTTGTTGTGTTTTGATGAAAAGGAAGTATCTTTATCCTTAGTAGTCTTATTGAATACTTAGATATGTATTGAAGAGGTTGTATGGGCAGTGACTTCATATCTTACCTAGGTAGGTCTTAGGATAACTTTGTATAGAGGGTCTAAATGATTTATGGGTTACCTAATGAATATGTCTATATGTTGAGAAGTATGGAAGTATTACATTGTAAGTTAAATGATGACTTGAATGATGTCTTGTACACTTGATTCATGAAGTTTTCCCAAAATAGCATGGAACGCATATCTAAACTAAAATGTCCTCTTTGAAGCATGTTCTTGCATATTGCCATACTTAGTGCTTAATTGTACTAACTCCGTATTTTTCTCTATTTCTACAATTTTAGGTGGAAGGAAGTGAGGATCTTAGAGTTCAAGCTTGGTAAGTAGATTTTTCTCTCAAGACTCTTCGTACGTCCTCATATGTTTGAGGACATAGATGTTATTCTTTGTTTCCTTTCGATGAAATACTTTGTATTAGACATGAGTTTCTTTTCTACGTAAGGGTATTGACCCTATGATAACAAGATGTCTCTAAGATGACTTGTAATGATAAGACTTAGTTCTTCTTAGTTTTTATAAAAGATTTTCTTATTGACAATATTGTGAAAAGTTTTAATTCCACACTACTTTTCATACCTATGTGATGAAAGCTAAGAGACTTGTACAAGAACTACGAAAGGCCAAGTACTTCGTATTATTTCTAGGGGGTACTTTTGGATCGTGACATAACCCTAGTTCATCATCTAAGGCTCCAAATAATTCACCAATTCTTACACTAGGCATAAAATCTACATACATTGAATTCTATGGATTATTTGTTGAATTTACTCGGTATTTGAAGGTCAACGCATAATCCTTACAATTGACTTACATATATCACAAAGTAAACACATATTTATAACTACTCAATTGTAAAAACCTAGTCTACCTGGGTGCCATACAATTGAATGGAGTTTTAACTTTGATTTAAGTTCTTCTAGGTTCTTGATGGTAGATTTGCCCAAGAATCCGTGAGTCTTTTCATTCCCTATTATACAAATCTCCTTCTCTTCCATTCCCAATCTTAGAGAAATTTTTCTGGAGGTTCTAGGGTAATTTACCACTTATTTAGGTATTTTTGGGAGATGGAGAAAATATGATTTCTTGTTATTACGTTCTGCCTCACTAATCCTGCTCTGGTGTCGACTACCCCGTTGTGGTGTTGTTGCTCCATCGTCATCTGGCCTGCTTCGATGGGACAGTGGACCAAGTTTTTTGCGGATATATCCTTCCTAAAAATGACGGTTTGGGTCATTACAATAACACGAAATGACAGATTACCAACATAATAAATCACAACATTATGACAATATGAATTGTTTACCACCAATATAATACACAACAATTTGACCATATGATTTTCAGTTAAAATAAATATATTAAAACTATTCGAGTAAAGTTTTTTGACCTAGATTTTTCAACCCCTTTCTTTTACCCTTCCTATTATTATTAACCATAGTATCCATTTTTTCTTGAACCTTATTGGTTGAAGAATAATTAATGGCAACATATTCATTGAATCATTTAACAAATTTGTTGTTGTCCTTTATACCTTGTTGGCATGCGATTGAGTGAACATATTAAACTCAAAGAAAGGTCTTGAACATATAATGGACGGACTATCAAGCACTACAGCTGATTTATTTAATCAATAAAGGGTAAAAAATGGTGAAATATGAACTTGAGTTAAGATTTTGGTGCAAGCAGGGGCATAGCCAGGAATTTCAAAAATGGTGTCAAGAAATAAGACGATAAAAGTTCTTTTTAAAAGGTAAAACTAATGAAATTTGAACAAATAATCACTACCTCATTTCAAGGATGTGAAATCACTTGGATACAATAGCTTGTTGTGTTAAGGGTGCCCAAAATATTTTATTTAATCATTTTATGTATCATTTTACTTGCATATGTTATATGTTTTTCCGGCGAATGGTTTCCGAATGGACACCCTAACCCCATGTTGCTACGCCACTGGGTGCAAGAGGCAATTCGAGTTAGGTAGTGGAGCCTGATTAATTTTAGGCTTTTCTATTTATTCTATATTTTAGGCTTTCCTATTTATTCTCTATTTATTCTCTGTAACCAAAAATACTCTAATTTATTAATATAAATATACCTCACCGCCGTGGAAGTTTACTCACGGGGTGTTACCATGAAATATTGGGTTTTCTCTTTCTCTCTCTAGATCTCTCATCTCTTTCTCTTGAAAGTTCTTTTGTTCTCCATTCATCTAGTGTGTGTGCGTAAATTCGACCCTAACAGCTGGTATCAGAGCTAAGGAGATTCAACACAATCACAGAAGATGGATAGTTCAAAGCCTTGAATCGAGAACTTTGATGGATCCGATTTCAGTTTCTTGAAGATGTAGATCGAAGAATATCTGCACCAGAAAGATATTCACGAACCGTTGACCGGGGTGAAGTCGGAATCCATGACGGAGGAGAAGTGGAAACTCAAGGATCATGAGTCTCTAGGGTTGATCCGGTTGACTTTGTCAAGAAATATGGCGTTCAACATCGTGAAAGAGAAGACTACGTCCAGTCTGTTGAAGGCACTGTCACTTATGTATGAAAAACCATCGGCTATGAACCAGGTATATTTGATGCGTAGATTGTTCAATTTACAGATGTCTGAAGCTGGATTCGTTTCTGATCATATAAATGAGTTCAATATGATTGTGAGTCAACTCAATTATGTAAAAATTAATATTGAAGATGAAATTAAGGCATTGATTTTGATGTCATCTCTGCCCGAGTCTTGGGATACTGCTGTTGCTACGATTAGCAGTTCCCGTGGTTCTGAGAAACTGAAGTTTGATGAAATCTGTGATATTGTTCTTAGCGAAAGTATTCGCAAATGAGAAGTGGGAGATTCATCGGGCAGTGCTCTCAGCGTTGATCGAAGGGGGAGAAGTAAGACGAAAGGCCAAAATCAACATGGTCGATCAAAATCAAAGAATCGAGAAAAATCACTGAATAGATCAAATGTGACTTGTTGGAACTGTGGAGAAAAAGGGCACTTTCGAACGAACTATACAAAGCCAAAGAAGAAACAGAACCAGAAATTTGGAGATGACAATGATTTTGTAAATTCAGCAGAGGACATTAGGGATGCTCTAATCCTTAGTGCGAACAACCCAGTTGAATCATGGATTTTTTATTCTGGTGCATCTTTCCATTCGTCTTCAAGCAAGGAGTTGTTCCAAAACTTCAAATCTGGAAATTTTGGAAAAGTATATCTTGCTGACAATAAAGCCTTAGAGATTGAAGGAAAGGGGATGTTTGCATAATGACCACCTCGGGAAACCAATGGACATTGGAGGATATCAGATAAATTCTCGAGATCAAGAAAAGTTTGATCTCTGTTGGTCAGTTGGATAGCACGGGATATGCAGCAGAGTTTGGGAAAGGTTCGTAGAAGATCGTGAAAGGTGCAATGGTAGTAGCTCGTGGCACCAAATCTGGAACCTTGTACACCACTGCAGGGTGTATAAACATGGCCGTTGTTGCTGAAGGTGATTTCGGTTCATGTCTGTGGCATAACAGACTTGGACACATGAGTACTAAAGGAATGAAGATGTTGGTTGCAAAAGAAGCATTAGAGGGTCTGAAGTCTGATGATATGGGTCTTTGCGACAGTTGTGTTATGGTCAAACAAAAAAGAGTAAGCTTCACAAAGACTCCTAGAGAGCCAAAAAAAGTGCGATTTGAAATGGTCCATACATGTTTGGGGACCATCTCCAGTATCATCACTTGGAGGATCCAGATTCTATGTTACCTTCATTGATGATTTCAGCAGGAAGGTATGGGTTTACTTCTTGAAGCATAAGTCAGATGTGTTTGCAACTTTCAAGAAGTTGAAAGTTGAAGTTGAGAATCAGACCAGTTTGAAAGTCAAATGTCTAAGGTCTTACAATGGAGGAGAGTATGACAAATCAGAGTTCAAGGCATTCTGTGCAGCTGAGGGAATCGGATTGATGAGAAAAGTTCCTGGCAAGGCAAAATGGAATTGCTGAGAGGATAAACAGAACATTGAATGAGCGTGCAAGGAGTATGAGGATACACTGTGGGCTTCCCAAAACACTTTGGGCGGATACTGTGAGCATAACTGCATACTTGATCAACAGGGGACCATCAGTTCCTTTAGGGTTTAACATTCCATTGGAGGTGTGGACAGGAAAAGAACTCAAGTACTCACACTTGAGGACTTTTGGTTACACTACTTATGTTCATGTTGATCCAGAAAAGAGAGACAAGCTTGATGCCAAGGCTGTGAAGTGTTACTTCATAGACTATAGTTTTGATCTATTTGGTTATAGGTTTTGGGATGACAAGAACAGAAAGATCCTGAGACATTGTGACGTGACATTTGATGAGTGTGTCCTTTGCAAGGATAGAGAGCAGAAGGTTATAGAGATTACAAAGCAAGTGGGAGTTGAGGTTGAGTTGGAGAAGAGTAACCCCAGAGATGTCGAAGAAGATACTCAACCAACTCCTACTGAAAAATCTAAAGTGGAGCAAGTTACACCTGAGCAGGTGCTAAGGAGATCATCCAGATCCATCAGGGCACCAGATAGGTATTCACCTTCATTACACTATCTATTGCCGACTGATGAGGGGGAACCAGAGTCTTTTGATGAGGACCTACAGGTGGAGGATTCGATCAAGTGGGAGCAATCCATGGATGATGAGATGAGGTCACTTGAGAAGAACGACACATGGGTGTTGACTGAGCTACCTGCAGGGAAGACAGCATTGCTGAACAAGTGGGTGTTCAGAATCAAGACTGAACCATATGGCAAAAGAAGGTTCAAGGCTCGTTTAGAGGTTAAAGGATATTCACAAAGGAAAGGTATTGATTATGCTCAAATATTATCTCCTGTTCTGAAGTTAACCTCTATTCGAATTCTGTTGAGTGTTGTTGCATCGGAGAATTTGCATCTAGAGCAAATGGATGTAAAAACAGCATTTTTACATGGAGATCTGGACAAAGAGATCTATATGCAGCAATCGGAAGAATTTGTGGTTCCAGGAAAAGAACACATGGTGTGCAAGCTCACCAGGAGCTTGTATGGACTAAAGCAAGCACCAAGGCAGTGGTACAAGAAGTTTGACTCCTTCATGACCAAGAGTGGATTCTGCAAAGCTGAAAAGGATCCTTGTTGTACTTCAAGAAATACACTGATTCATATGTCTTTCTACTCTTGTATATGGATGATATGTTGATTGCAGGATCTAGTATGAGGGAAATTAACAATCTGAAGACAAGGTTGTCTGCAGCATTTGAGATGAAAGATTTGGGTCCAGCAAACAAATTTAGAGGATGAAGATTTCTCGATATAGATCTGCTGGCACTTTAAATCTATCTCAGGAGTTGTACATTAAGAAGGTGCTGAGCAGATTCAGGGTTAATGATGCTAAACCCAGGACTACTCTATTGGCAAATGACTTTAAATTGTCAAAGGAGCAGTCACCCAAGACTACCGAGGAGCATGATCACATGGCACTTGTTTCATATGCTTCAGCAGTTGGTAGTTTGATGTATGCTATGGTCTTCACTAGACCTTATATACCATATGCAGTGGGAGTTGTTAGCAGGTACATGGCGAACCCTGGGAAGGTGCATTGGGAAGCTTTGAAGTGGCTTCTGAGATTTCTGAGAGGTACATCCAGTACTTCACTTTATTTTGGCAAAGGCAAGGTGACTCTACAGGGTTTTGTGGATGCTGATCTTGGTGGGGATGTTGACTCGATCAAGAGTACATCCGGGTACATTTACACCATAGGTGGAACATCAGTGAGTTGGATGTCCAGGCTTCAGAAGTGTGTTTCTATTTCATTGACTGAAGCTAAGTATGTGGCAATAGCTGAAGCTGGGAAAGAGATGATATGGCTTGCAGATTATCTTGATGAATTGGGCAAGAAGAAGAGCGAGAAGATTCTTTACTCAGATAGCCAGAGTGTCATACAGTTGGTGAAAAATCCAATCTATCATTTGAAGATAAAGCACATCAGAAGGCGATACCATTTCACTCGCAGGGCAGTGGAGGATGGTGATATGTGCTTGGAGAAGATAGAGGGTGCAAAGAACCCGGCAGACATGTTGACGAAATGTGTTGATGTTGTAAACTGAGGTTATGTAAAACCTCGGTTTGTCTTCTATAGTTGTTGCTACAGATGTTGCGGTGCGGTAAAGATGTTGTTGATGAAGAGATTTTTTTTTTTAGAATGTATTTTTTGGATGACTGAGTCAGTCTCCAAGTGGAGAATTGTTAGGTAGTGGAGTCTGATGAATTTTAGGCTTTCCTATTTATTCTCTATTTTAGGATTTCCTATTTATTCTTTATTTATTCTCTGTAACCAAAAATACTCTAATTTATTAATATAAATATACCTCACCGCCGTGGAAGTTTACTCACGGGGTGTTACCACGAATTATTGGATTTTCTCTTTCTCTCTCTAGATCTCTCATCTTTTTCTCTTGAAAATTCTTGTGTTCTTCATTCATCTAGTGCGTGTGCGTGAATTCTATCCTAACAATTCGGACGGAAGAAGATGAAAGGTGAGGAATTAGTTTGATGGAAGGGAAGAGAAAAAGTTAATTACATAGAAACTATAAACCACATAGGGAGTAACTATGGACAACTTGTTGGTAACATAAAAAGTTTTACTTTTGTATAGATTGTATCAGAAAGGAAGAAAGTAATCTGATAAAGTTTAAGGATTTAACGTAAAAGGTGAGAGAATAAAAAGTAAGAAATATATAGTTTGAACTGTACCAGGTGAGATCAAAATTGACAAAATTTTATACCATAATTATTATCTAGACAGAAAGAGGCACATTATCCAAAAAGTAGGAGAAAATAAACTAAAAATAATAAATTAAAAAATTAATTAATCTGGAATGTATGTAATTTTAAAACTATATTGTGACTAAATAGAAGTGTGTGTATATATTGTTCAGTAAAATCTTAAGTAGTATATTATTGTAGTTTTCACTTTAATAACTAATTCAAGAAATGGTTGAAGAATCCCAATTATTAAAGCTATTCTACTTGTAACTTTTCTTGATTCTCCTAATTAGTTGTAATTGTTTTATTTTCTATATTTTTCCAGTGGATCCTCGCCAAAGTTACAAACATGTGACTTCGTTTTTCATAATTCTTTAGTCGTTCTTTTTTTAAAAAAAAAACAATAATAATGTATTTCAATTTTTTTTTGTTTTGAAATATATTTAAAATATTTTGAAACCATAATCATATTTTTTTAATGATTTACTAGGTTTAGGATAATCAAGAAACACACATTTGAGAATATGAGAGGTTGATATCATTCACATGATAAATATATTATGGTATATTTAGGGATATTTATGGAAAATGACATGGAAGGAAACCTGGTTGCTACTAGCTAAAGATTGAATAGCATACCATCATATTGAGTATCTTATACTTCATTGCAGATGTATTAAACAATACACAAAGTGATAATTGATTAATCTATGAAAAATCATTCAATATTGGGAAGTCAATTGTATCAAAGAACAAATATTATAATTGCAAATATGTACAAGATAAACTCCATTAAAGAGTAACAATTTTAGAATCTTTCAACTTCTTAATATATGTGACAATAAATGATCATTCATAATCTTAATGAGGTCATAGATTACCGCGTAGTAATATAAGTTATGTAGTTTAAAAGAAAAACATATATTTATCTGTTGCATATATGCGGACTCTCTTTGTTCTATATCATTGGTTAAAAATCATTTAAATTAAAACATATATTTATCTGTTTCATATATGCGGACTCTCTTTGTTCTATATCATTGGTTAAAAATCATTTAAATTTGAGAAATTGGTATCAACATACTAATAGAGTGTAGTGGCGGAGTCAAAGATTAATTTATTCAATATAAATTATGTAGTATTTTTTAGGTTATAATTTACTCGACAAAAGCTCATAGAACTTTTGGCTCACTTGACATAAGTTTTATAGAGAATAAGTTATGTTTCTTGCGACATAAATTGTGGGTTCTTAAATCAAATTTTTTTCCTTTCTCAAAATAAGTTCGATAAAAATTAAGGTATATGTTTCTTAATACATAACTCGTGGATTCTGAATTTGAATGTTTATCTCGCTTTGCTATTAGGAATTGAGTTATGCATTACAATACAACTTGTTATATTTTTTTAGGGTGTACCTTGTGGTAGATTATGATAGAAAACTAGAAACTTATACCGAATATTTTTTTTTATTTGTTGTTATTTGGTTTCAAAGATATATTTGATCATATACCTTTTACTTAAAAAGATGGATAAAAACTAATACTTATCATATATGAGGATAAAAATTAAGTTGACCCCAAAATATGGACTTATGAGTCCATTTATACTAGACAACCAACACGATTGGTATACATATATCGGTCCATCTAAGAAACAGAATGATGCTTTTATATCTGAAAGAATAAACTAATTTTAAATTTTTTGATTTATCCTTATAAGAGATGTATATGTAACTTTATATAATTTTATAATTTGTTTTATGCTTTTATATTTCTTTTACTAAAATTTTATACTTAACCAAATAATATCACATTATGATATGAAACAAAGAGATTAATATGATATTAATAATTAGTGATCCAATAAACGTGAAAATGAAATTGAAAAATTTTTAGGAACAAAGAAGCACTTTTTGTCATCAAAGGTAAAAGAAAATGAGAGAGAATTGTGAGACAAATATAATGATGATGATAATTGTCATTATTTTACTATTAATGTCATAATTAACTGTCATAAATTATAATGATTATCACATATACGAGTACTTAAAATGATTTTGTTACTTGAATAGTCATTCAATTGTTTTAAATTATGTAATAAAGTCATAATTATTTTATCATAGAAAAGTCACTCTTCCGTTAGTATTTCTCTATAAATCATTTTGATCAATTTTGATCATTTACTTGGCATTGGGAGTTAAATAATCTCAAAATAAAAAACAAATGCCTCTAACCTCATTGACACCCCGTAGTTCTAGAAAAACATGACTACTGGTACAAAAAATATAAGAAAGAATATGAATTTAATACTAATTTTCAATAAGTTTGAGTATTAAATAGTCAAAATAGTATTACAACAATAGGACTTTTGTTGTTTGTTCTTGTTATATTACTTTCAAACAACTACTGCAACATTGATTTTCAAAATAAATATTTGTATTCAATTGACATTATAGCATATTAATTCCTAATCAGACATATGAAAACTTTAATCCATCTTCTTGAAACATTTCTTCTATGGTATGATTGAGTTTATCACTCAATTTTGTGGTAAAAAAAATCTTCCAATATCCAATTTCTCCTCTACGATAGAACAAATTATATGCCTCTCCAGTTGAAAATTTTCCATTTGTATTCACTTCCAAATTTCTCAAATTCTCAAAGCTACACATTTTTTGTTATTCTTATATTAACCCGTATTTATAAGGTTAATAAGCAGAAATAGAAATAAGATGAAACAGAAAATACATAAAATAAAGAAGTAATCCGAGTCCAAAGAAACTACTGTGTGTCCTTAAGAAATTTAATCCTCTCACTGTACCCAAGGTTATGGATTAATTTCTCCCAAGATAAAACAGATTAAACTTGTTAACGAAATAGCGGTACCTCAAATTTCTTTAACTTCAGAACAGCAACAAGTTACATAGACGCAGTCGATCAACACTCTGATTTTATTTGAGAGGAAAATAAATGCAGAGAAGGAAAAATTTTTCCAGTGTTTGAAAAATTAAAATTGACTTCCTTTTGTAGCCATCTTCAGCAAGGAACGTGTCTGTTCAGTGAAATCTGTTCAGACACGTTTTATCCAAAAATTTGTGTCTTTTAGAAAAAAAACAACGTTTCAGAAAATTGTGTCAGTTAGGAAAATAATGACTTTTTGGAAAGTAACGACTTTTCGGAAAGAGTAACAACTTTTCGGAATATTACCGTTACCCGCAAATTTATAAGAGATGATATTAATTGGATTTATTTGATTTAACAAAAACTGATTTGATAAATTTTGTCCAAAAAATTTATCAATCAATCATTTGCCAAATCTGAAGTCGAAACCGAAGCCGAGGCCGAGCGAGCGACGACGACGGCGCGAGGGGCATCTTCTTCTTAGCTCTTTAAGAAGTAATGGAAGTGTTTCCTTATATAAGGACAACAATTTCCCTTTGTTTTGCTGATATGGGAGAAATGACTTTTCATTTGCATTTTGCAAATGGCTTTTCATTTTCCCTCCAAAGTAGTTCCCTCACTTTTCATATTCTCTCTTTTCTTTTCCCATTCACACTTGCTAAACTCGAACAATCCTCCACATTAATGGGGAAGACTATTATTAAAACATATGCATGAAAAAACTTGTGTGTCTTGTAGGTAAAGGTTAATCGCATCTGAATGAGTAGGTTTTCCTTTAAACTTTCCATAGTGAACATATATCTTATATACTCGGTCAATCGGTAGTTTCGATATCTTTGAACCGTCGAGATTTGGTGTATTCCTAGACAACATATTCATACAATCAGTCCTTGAATTGTTCTTAGTTCTCATTGTTCGTTTCAGCCATGAGCACATCTTGGATAGTAAGTGCTTAAAGAAATGTCCTTACTGGGTTCTCCTTTAAGCGACTTACACTTCACACTTACATAGGTGATTTCTAAATGTGTTATCCCATAGATACACCATTTGATATTCCCTGCATCAAACTTAGAAACCATTAAAAAGTTCTTATGTCTTTATCCTGGTTACTAAACATTGTCTCATCATGAGAATGGACCATAAAATAATAATAATTTTTTTCCTTTGACAATGTTGAACCGTCATCAATGACTTTGTTTTATCTCCTTGAACCTAGATCTTGGGATCTCCAATCTTCTAGGTAGAGTTACCGCCACAATGACTTGTTCTCGGCCATAGTCTCATTTCCGTCGATGATTTCTCAACTTCCTTTCTATTAGGCCTTTTGTAAGTGGATCCAACACATTATCTTTTGACTTCACATAGTCAATTGTGATAATTCCACTAGAGAGTAGTTGTCTCACAGAGTTATGTCTTCGTCTTATGTGAAGAGACTTGTCGTTATACATAATGCTTCCAGCCCTTCCTATTGCAGCTTGACTATCACAATGTATGCATATAGGGGCCATTGGTTTGGGCCAAAATGGAATATCTTCTAAGAAATTCCGGAGCCATTCAGCTTCTTCACCTGCCTTGTCTAGAGCAATGAATTTAGACTTTATTGTAGAGTGAGCTAAAAATGTTTGTTTGGATAATTTCCAAGATATTGCTCCTCTACCAATAGTAAAAACGTATCCACTTGTGGATTTTGTTTCAGTTAACCTAGTAATCCAATTTGCATCACTGTATCCTTCAAGAACGGTTGGATATTTGTTGTAATGTAAAGCATAGTTTTGAGTGTCATCTAAGTATCCCAAAACACTCTTCATTGCCAACCATTGATTTTGATTAGAATTACTTGTGTATCGACTCAGTTTACTGATAGCGCAAGCTATTTCTGGTCGTGTACAATTCATGACATACATTAAACTTCCCAATACGCTAGCATAGTCCAATTGAAACTGACTTTCACCTTTATTGTTTGCAAGATGAAGGTTTACATCAATTGGAGTCTTTGCCCTTTTAAAATTCAAAAATTTGAATTTTTCAAGTATCTTTTGAATATAATGAGTTTGAGACAATGTTAGACCGTTAGGAGTTTTAAGAATTTTAATTCCTATATGCTTTGTAGCTTTTATATTAGCAATGTCTTTGCTCATTATAAGCATATCATCTACATATAGGCATAAAATAATTTCCTGATTTGGAGTAACTTTAATGTAAACACATTTATTACATTCATTGATCCTAAATCAATTTGACAACATGGTTTAATCAAACTTGGCATGCCATTGTTACAGTGACTTAATAAGTTTGCACACTTTCTTTTCTTTACATGGAACTACAAAACCCTTAGGCTGTTCTATGTAAATTTTGTCTTCAAGCTCTCCATTTAACAAAATTGTTTTCACATCCATTTGATGAATTTCAAGACCGTATACTGCAGCTAGTGCAATTAACATCCGAATTGATGTAATCCTAGTCACTGGCGAGTATATGTCAAAATAATAAAGACTTTCTTTTTGTCTAAAACCTTTGACAGCAAGTCTTGCTTTATATTTGTCAATTGTTCCATCGTCTTTCATCTTCCTTTTAATGATCCATTTTGAACCCAAGGGTTTGTTCCCTGGAGGAAGATCTACCAACTCCCAAGTATGATTGCTTAAGATTGATTCAATTTCTCTATTAACAGCCTCCTTCCAAGAGGTTGAGTCGCTAGACAACATTGCTTCCTTGAATGTTTGAGGCTCACTTTAAAGAAGACTTGCTAAAAAATCTTATCCAAATGAAGTAGATGTCTTTTGACGTTTACTGCGTCTTGGACTTTCTTCATTTTGTTCATTCTCTTTTGGTTCTTCTCTGGGTTTTTTAGATCATCCACTAGATGACTCAAGTCTAGTTTTATACGGATAGATATGTTCAAAAAATTCAGCACTATCTGATTCCATTACCGTATTATCATGAATATCCAGATGTTCGGACTTATGAACCAAAAATCGACATGCCTTAATATCTGTGGCATATCCAATGAATACACAATCCACAGTCTTAGGTCCTAATTTTACCCTCTTAGGTATAGGAACTTGGACTTTGGCTAGACACCTTCACACTTTGAAATATTTCAAATTGGGTTTTCGACCTTTCGGAAAGAGTAAAAACTTTTGAAAATATTACCGTTACCCGTAAATTTATAAGAGATGATATTAACAGAATTTATTTGATTTAACAAAAACTGATTAAATAAATTTTTTCCAAAGCCGAAGCCGAGGCCGAGCGAGCGACGACGACGGCGCGAGGGGGCATCTTCTTCTTAGCTCTTTAAGGAGTAATGGAAGTGTTTCCTCATATAAGGACAACAATTTCCCTTTGTTTTGCCGCTATGGGAGAAATGACTTTTCATTTGCACTTTGCAAATGACTTTTCATTTTCCCTCCAAAGTAGTTACCTCACTTTTCATATTCTCTCTTTTCTTTTCCCATTCACACTTGCTCAACCCCAACATTTTTAACATCTCATCCTCCACATCACAATTTTCTTCCTACGTGGAAATTGGACATTTCAAGAATTCAGCAAACCGTTTAAGCTATTTTTTTGGTGTCTTTTTAATTTCATCATACATTAACAAATGTATTTTGGTAGGCTTTTCTATGATTTTTTTTCCAATAATCTAACACGTGATTCCAAAATGGATCATAAAGGCTCACCCCCTCACAGAAAATATCAAACATTTCTTCAAAGGAATTGGTATCGTTGTGATGAAATAATAAATTGTTTTTGAAATGGCAAATAGAAATAAAAGTGTCCCTACGATTCCTACATAAGTAAACATGTTTGATTTTTGAATCCTTGACTGAGTTTGGCAATGAAGAAAAGGGCATATGAGTTGCCAAGAGTCTTGGTGAAGTGAAGGTTGAAAAATCAGGGACTCGACCATCAACATAGAGTTCATGCTCCAAGAATGGAACAATAACATGAGGGTTATTGACAAGTAAAGGGTGATTAGGTTCAAAAACATGATGTTTCACTCGATTCACCAGAGCAAATAAAAGTGATTTTAACCAAATAGTTCTTGATCTTGGAGTTGTAACAAGAATGATATCACTATATTCGGCTTGAAATTGTTGTTGAAATGCAATTTCACCTTGAAGAAATCTTGGTGGTGTCCAAAAACCTTGATAATTGTAGATATATGATCCAACACATCATTCGTCTTTTTGTAAGATGGAGCAATTTCTGACACTCTTCACTTTGGTTATCCTCTTGTAAATATTTGGGAGAAGAAATTGTCATGATTTTGAGGATTGAGTGTTATCTTAAAGTTCGAGGCTTTTTTAATAGATACACATAAATACTACACTTACTATCCACGTGAATACTTAGTCAAACTCATACTTTTCTTGTGACCTCACTACTCCACACATTTCATGTCTTATTATTAGTAATAATTATACTTTGATTCACTGATTTAATTTATCAAGAGACCGCTATTAATGTGAATGTGTTAGAATAATGATTCATGCAGGGTTTTGTCATCTTTGTCAAGTAATGATTCTTACTTCAAGATGATTTTTTTGGTGTTTATTAAATCACATTTTTTTAATTTATGACCATGAAAATCTAATTTGAACAAATAAATTAATTTAACTATACTTCATTTCTTTTAATTATCCCTGATAAACGTTGCACTCCTTTTAAGAGAACATAAATAATTTGAATATTTTAATATAATATATGAATTAACTAATACACAGTTTAATAGAATTGTGAGTGATTTGTGAAAACAAATAGTCAATGTTAAGCATAATTTGTTTTTACAAAGAATGTATTTCTCTTGATATGCTAAATTAAACAAATTGTCGTACCCTGAACTCTAAACCTTGGAGGTGGCCAGACCTCGTGAATTATTGAGGGCTCCCAAGTGAAGTACCCTTAGTCTGACTGTCTGCTTAGAGGAAGACCTACTCAATAATGAAAACTTTATAACACTCAATGAAAAACAATAAGTCAAATATTGAGTCTAAACTATCTGAAAAATATAAATGCAATATAAAGCTTATGCTAGCAAAACATCTAAAAAGGGAAAAAATATATTCAAAAAAATCAAAAATTATCTATCTGTGTAGCCTCTATTATTTTAACATAAGCATCGAGACAAGAATGTCTCGACAAGAACTACTGAAAGTAAACTAAAGACTGGAGTCCACTAAAAGCTAGGAGGCATCACCAAAAGTTTATAGGTGACTTGGCGATCTTAAGGAAATGCATGTTGATGATCTTGAACACTGATATATGTATCACAAAATTATGCAGATTGAATGACATTAGTGCATCGAATGTACGACTATGTACCATGGCTGAGTTAAATAATAATTGTAGTGAATGGCTGAAATATAATTTAACTAAAGTAAAGCATAATCAAGAGATTAAATCATTAATCTTTATAAATAAAATGCAATAAGATAATATAATATAATATAATATAATATAATATAATATAATATATATATATATATATATATATAAAAGGAGTTTCTAGCAAACCATCACTTGAGTCTTGTCATTATACAATGTCTTACCCAAGTTGGCAGAGTCTTCCTATACCTTGCCGATGTAAAGAACGTAACTAAACAGATAAATCTACTAAAAATACCTCTTGAGAAATTTCATGATTCACTCGTCGTACGACATAATTATATATATGTTGGCTGTGTATGTTATGGATTATGAGTTATCTTAACTCTTAACCCAAATCGGTGGTCATTACTAATACAAAATATAATTGTATTCTCATGTAAAACTACCCTCTAGGTTGAGATAATTTCTCAAAAGTCCTATCAAGCGGTGATTAAAAATCTATTAAATCTTACTTAAATACACTGAAAACTCTTTGTACTTTTATGAAAATGGTGCTCTCTTTGTAAATGTAGAAGTAATAAATTTAATATCATTTAAGTTCTCTTAAACTCTTTTCTAAATAATGCTTTAAACATTTTCTTAAATTCTCACTTTAGTTTCCAAAATCAATGTAAAGAATATTACTAGCTTGAAATACCTTTTATAAAACTTGATATATAGGAGTCATGTGGAACTAAAATTACGAACAAGAATTTCATAGAAGATAGAGTGGAACCCTAGATTCAATATTCTACCGAGTGAATTGAGATGTAGAGAGTGAGGATAAACTAGTCCCACACTATGAATAGACTTACATACCTGGAAGAACAATGTTACACCCTATATTAAAAAATAGACCTAAATGCAAATATTTTGAAGATGCTGGTTCAACCCACAGTTGCCACCCATGGACCATAGGGTTACCCACAACCCGAGCTGGTGGTCCGTAGATGGACACCTGCAACCATTCCCTAGAACCATAGGAAAATTGGTTAAGTGTCGACCTACGTCAGCATCTACGGATCATAGGTCAGACAACAGTCTGTTGTCCAGTGGCGTAGGTCAAACCCCCAAATTCTAGCTCCTAATCGCCAAAGAAGGTTAACCATCACTAACCTTCGATCCATCCGCGGTCCGTCGGTCTATTTGTGACATGCCCCGAGCTACCCCCGAGATGTGCACACTGGACCTTGGACCACAGGTGATCCCAAGCTATCCCTGTTTAAATGATCATGTGCATAATAAAGATAATGAATTGGTGCGGAAGCTAAAATCATAATTAAAATTAAAGATGGAGATTACCCATATACTCAACTGATGAGTTTAACAGAAAGAAGATATTAACTCAATACTAACCTAAAACTAACTGTGTCTTAAATAAGCCTCTAACGGACAATAAATGTTGGGTCAGACTCCAGTTAAGTCTAGTAAAACTGAAACTAAAGGACTAAAAAAACTGGAAGGAAACTCATTACTATTGTTCTCAGAGAATGAGGACTCACCACTGATTCTTTTCAACTGGAGATAGTGAATCGATCTAAGTGTGATCTGGATGTTGAGTACCTAAACCTACATCACGAGAAGATGTAGCACACTTATGTGATAGTACTTGAAAGGTACTGAGCATTAGGATAGAGTAAACCTAAAATAATACATAACTGAACACACACAAAAGCAAGTATAATATTCAGAACATGATGTTACTGAATGCTAAGCTAATTGGATGCAATGACCAAAACTATAACATGCTAAGACTGAATACTAATTGAATTTGTAAATATGGTCAATGCAATAGAGTCTGACTAGATTGTGGGAGCTACTAATAACCGATAATAAAATTACATGAGCAAAATGTGGACTCCAACGTATATGCCACGTCAGGAAGACCCAATATACCCTACAAGAGGTATAAAGGCATGTTGGATTGATCGGTAAACTGATTCCCATAGATGGAACTTACAACCTACTTAGCTAGTAGTTCTGGGACTATTTCAGTACGCTGAACTCTAATCTAACTCGGTATTATGTTACTCCTAATGGATTAAGTGATTAACACATTATGACATAGTTTCTGGAAATACTGGATAGCTCAAACTGAACATGTAAATTGTTAATGCAATAATTAATCTGGTAATAATGATTGCATTAATAACATAGGCATGTATAACTGAATGACTGATATATCTGACCTAGCATGTGTAATTAAAGAACTAAAAAAATACATAGCTAGGGTTATTAGATTCATACAAGAAATGATGTAATAACATGGTTATTTAAGTAGGAACATATAACTAACTAATTTATGACACTCTGATGAAGTTCTAGAAATCCTAGGTGTATTCACAATAAGGGAATCAAGAAACTGGCTGAACTTTAGGGACCCAATGGGAGAAAGAAACCTACTAGTGAAATCTCACAAACCGGGTGACGAATTCCACAGAGAAATATTTCGAGTTTAGGGCTGAAACTGATGAAAACTTTTTATGTTCTTGAACTACGATTGTTGACATTTTTCTACTTTTTAGCTTCTAATTTTGTAAGTATAGATTAATGATTTTGACTTCAGTAAGCTCTACTTATGTTTCTAAGCTTAAACTAACTAAAATCTCATGATTTCAGGTTGAAACAACGTAGCTTAGGGGTTAAACGAACAAGGAAAAGACCAAAAGACCCCTGACATAAAAGTTGTCGAAATCATTGACGGACGATTGACGGTCCGTACTGGTCGACCGTCATTTGTGACTGAGAACTAAAAGTTAGATGGTGAATCGATAGAGTCAATTAACAGATCGTAAGTCGATTGACAATCTGTACTAGTCCACTTTCGTTCGCGACTGAGAACAGGAAGTTAGCGGGCCAATCGACAAAGTCGCCTAACGGTCCATAATGGTCGACCGTTGTTAAAAAATGAGAACTTAAAGATAGATGGCTAATAAAAAGAGTCGACTAATGGTTCGTAATTGGATCCGTCACTGGCACCTCTGACTTCTAAAGGTTTTGTAGCCGATTTCGCAACTTTGGCAGATTTTGTTAAGTTTTTTTGGAAAAATAATAGTTTTAAAATTTCTACTTGATTTTTAAGGAAAAATTAAGAAAACCATTTATAAATGAATTTTTTAAAGAATTTTTTTAATAAAACTAGAGTCAGGTAAGTGTAACGCTCCGTATCTAAAACAGACCAAAAATAAGCTTTTCAGAAACCTGCAGGTGCAATTAACGGTTTTCATCAACGGACCGTAGCCTAACTCACAGCCCGTGCTACACATCCGTCGATTGTGATGGAAACTTCCCCAAAACACAGCCTAGAAAATTTGACAAAGTGTCAAACAATGGATGGACCTACAATTTGTAGGTCAGACTACGGTCCGTTGTCTGTGTTTGTCGATCAACACCCTATTCGCCCACTCTTTAACAAGATCCATGATTGACAAGTACGGTCTGTAGATAGACCGTAGGTTGAAATTAGCAAACAGTTAGGGGGTAATGCAGTTGGGTCAACTTCAAATAATCATAACTATTGTAAAAAAAATGAATTAGGTGTCCCATGACATTTGAAATGATAGATTATTAAATAAGTTTTCCATAGCCACCAAGTTTGCTAAAATTATACCTTTGAAAATAAATTATGCCCATTTTATTAAAGGTCTGTCGAATAGACCCAACCTACGGACCCAAACAGTGCACCATCGATTGAACGACGGCTCGTCAGTCCAAGTCATCATTTGGTTTGAAACCAATTAGCTCAGGGGTCTTTTAGTCTTTTTCCACTTCGCTTAAACCCTAAGATACGTCGTTTGGACCCTAAATCATTAGATTTTAGTAAGTTTAAGCCTAGAAACAAAACTAAACTTACCTAACTAAAATCATTAAATCTAAACTTAAAAAATTAATAGCATGAAAGGAGAAGAAGGTCAAGAACGCAGCAAGGTTCCAGCTGTTCCAACCCTGAAATATGAATATTTCTCCATAAATTTCATCACCAGGTATGTGGGATTTCACTAGTGGATTCCTTTCACCCATTGGGTCCCTAGTTTTCAGTTGGATTCTTGATTCCCATATCATGATTCGATCTAGGGTTTCTAGAACTTTAACAGAACTTCATGAATTAATTAGTCATATGTTCCAAATCAGATTTCCATGTTATTATTCAATTTATCGCATGAATTTAAAAACCCTAGCTATGTATTTTTTTAGTTCTTAAATTACAAATGCTAGGTTAGATGTTTCAGTTACTTCAGATATACATGCCTAGTTATAAATGCATAATTACCAGCTTAATTATTGCATTCTCAATTTGCATGTCCAGTTTTGAGCTATCCACTATTTACAAAAACTCATTCATAATGAGTTAATTAGATAATTGATTGGGAGTAGCATAATACCGAGTTGGACTAGGATTCAACGTACCTAATTAGTCCCAGAACTACTAGCCAAGTAGGTTGTAGGTCCCCTATGTGGGCAATCAGTTTAGTGATTACGCCAACATGCCTTTATACCTCTGACAGGGTATATTGGGTCCTCTCGATGGGGCGTATACATTGGACTCCACATTTTGCTCATGTGGTTTTATTGTCAGTTATTAGTAGCTTCCGCAGTTCAGTGAGACTCTCTTGCATTGACTATATTTGTAGATCAGTTAGTATTCAGTCTCAGCATGTTAGAAATATGGTCATTGCATCCAGTTAGCTCAGAATTTAGTATATCATGTTCAGATTATTATACTTGCTTTTGTGCTTGTTCACTTATGTTTTATTTCAGCTTTACTCTATCCTACATGATCAGTAACTTCAAGTACTAATGCATATATGCGCTACATCTTCTCGTGATGTAGGTTCAGGTTCTCAACATCCAGATCGCGCTTAGATCAATTTTCCGATCTCTAGTTTCACAGATTCAGTGGTGAGTCCTCATTTTCCCAGGACATAAGTAATGATTCCATTTAAGGTTTTTAGTCATCTAGTTTCAGTTTTTGTTAGACTTAGCTAGGGCTTGTCCCGACATTTCTAGTCAGTTAGAGGCTTATTTCAGACATAGTTAGTTTCAACTCAGTATTGATTTAATATTTTCGTTGTGTTAAACTTATTTTTTTTTCAAATATCTCAGGTGTAGAATATGGGTATTCCCCATCTTTTTAGTTTTAATTTATGATTTAGCTTCTGCATTCAGTTTATTATCTTTAGTATGCTCATGATAATGCCACCAAGGTTATCTTGGGATCACTTGGTGTCCTAGATTCCGTGTCCGCGTCTCGGGGGTAAATCGCGGTGTGACAAGACTTGGTATCAAAGCACTAGTATTAACATTCCTAGAATGTCTGATAACCAACACTAATTAGAGTCCTTTTCATGGGTGTGAAATGCACCACATTCCTTGAGAGAGAGGCTACAATGTAAGACCTCGATAATGACTTAGGTGATCTAGAGCATAAAATGTTTTTTATGATGGTATAATATCCTAAATAGGTATGATATTGAGGCAGTGTCTAAGATTTTAGGTGCATTAGAATTCTAATGTCAAAGGATGACTAAGACGTTCGACGACTAAGTCACCTATGTGCCTGATATGTGGTTCTATGTATTTATGTGTTATTTATGAGGTTTTAAGATCTTTGAATGAGTTATTATAGAATATATAGGCACTGTGTCAAGTTTCGTGATGTTTGGAGGTCAAACGTCCATGATGTTTGAAAATGGTACTTTGAAATGGCCTTATGTGTCTATGCATTATTCGTCAAGTTTTACGTGTTCATTTTTGGTGAAATTAAAATGAGAGGTTCTAAGATCATATAAAATTATTTTTGGATTGAAAAAATCTTGTGAAACATCCCCAAGGACCAACCAAGGGTCCTTGAGGAAGGACCCATGTTGGTGGCGAAAACAGCCCAAGGCAGTCCAACCTACGATTGCAAACGACAGCCAGTGGCCTGGTCGACGCCCCGTAGGTGGAGGGCATCGTCTGGTAGCTGGGGATCTAAGCTTCAAGTTTCCATTCTCTGAACCCATTGACAAAGTACAGAATTGTCCGCGTGTGGACCTACGCCCCAGTCGATGGGCAACCATCGTTTGGGGTCAGTGTTCCAGTGCAGGCTACTGTTAAGTAAGGGGTGAAATGCAATTTCACCCCACTTCCAAATAAGAGTATTGGTGGTTCCTTAGGGGTCTTTTGGGGTATTTTTAAATGTGCACATAAGTTTTTAATACTTAGAAGATTTCATTCCTCCAAATCAAAAACCCAAATCCCTTACAATTCTCTCTAGAACTTCATTGGAGTCATAACTCAAAGAAGGGCTTGGAGTGATGAATTGAGTGGAGATTCTTCATCAAAGTTAAGTATTATATTCATTAAGGTGTGTATTTTGATCCTTGAAACTCTATTCATCAAGGATCCCAACTTTCAATGATGTTTTCTAAAGTTTTCATGTTGAATTGTCCAATTTTAGGATTTATTCCATAGTTTCTTGCATTAATGATTTCTAAGCATTAAATAGTTATTGAATTGATATTTTATTGATTATTTCAAACTACAATAACCTATGAACCCATGAATTGGATGAACCCTAAATTTTGACTAAGTTATGGGTTAATTAATACTAATCTAATGTTGATGAATTCTTATGTAGTTTTATGTAGGCTATTGATTGAAGTAATAATTATAGCAAATTTATATATAGGTTACATTGAATTGATGAATATGTTGTAATTTGACCTATTTTCATGAATATAGATATATTTATGTTTAATTGTTGGTTATGGTCATGGGTAAGGGCCTTGTGATATCGAATGTGGTGATTTTGCATTGGATTGAGGTGTTGAGGATGATGTGGTTGTAATCTGTAATTATATTGTGATTGGTATGGTCCACTTATGGTGGCGGTATTATGTTCTCTACTTGCAATTGATGTGGCCTTGTCGGCATTATTTTATGTATTATGATGATCATGGACTTATCGACATTACATGAAGTATTATGATGAATTGTGTAGTTGATTATGTGAAGTATGATTATATCTAGCTACATGCTAGTAATGTGAAACTTTGATGTATATTAAGAGATCATGTTATACTATGACTATGTGTTTGTGTGTGTAGTCTTAGAATTGATACATGGTTGCTTCTATTTGACTATATGAGTCTATAATGGTTATATTGATGATGATATATAAGTGTATAGGATGACCTAGAGATAATAATGGTTATTCCTAAGTGACTTAAAGAATTATATGCTATATGTGATAAGGTAAAGAATGTTGTGTCTTGTTTGGTAGACTTGTGTCTCTTACTTGATATATGTATGAATGATATGGTAATATGAGATGTCTTGACTAAGTAGGCTTAGTTCACCCTTGGCATGTATGAATGAAAGATATGTTAGACCTTAGATGATGTTAAGAAGGTGATGTATTTGGAACCTTAAACCTAGTAGTAAGGTTATGAATGTTGAAGTCGAGAGTCGTAATGGTATCCTTCATGAAAAGTAATGGTGGAATTAGGGTTAATTGGATGGAATGACATTATATCATCCTTAGGAAAGTCATAATGAGCTATCTTAGTCGCCATTGAAAGGTAGCCCTAGTGGACCTCTTTGTTAGGGTGAATATGATTGGGTTATGAAATAATAAGGAACATCTTCATGTGATCCTTTAATGTCAATTACTCTATGAGAACCAAGGCTAGCATGGAGTGATTATGTTATGGGAAGTAGCTCTACTTGAGAATGAGACTAGAATAAAATGTACTTCTACTTGAGGATAAGACTAGAGTAAATAAAAACCCTTCATATTCCTTAACCATGTGCCTACATAGGATGTGTCCTAGTTCTACCATGGCAAGTAGAACACCCTCATTGGAGTAGGTTAGAACTCCGGATTCCATGTCTAGATATCATGCTCTATGTCGGTTATTGCATTTCTTATCATGTGTGATACTTACTAGCATTAGAGAAGTTCTATGAAGTTTAGGTGGTGGTATGGGACGTTATCTAGACATTGCACAATAGGCTTTGAAGGTGTTAGTTAGTGTGCCTAGGTCTTGTTCAAAACCATTACTTTAATGTCTTTTATGTGATGTATGAGTCTCAAATGAACTAATGAAATAATGACTTATGTTATGAAGTATGTAAATGAATAAGTTTCTAATCTAAAGTGACTTAAGGATTTCTTAGCTAAAGTGTGAAGAGGGAATAAGGGATGAACTCTTCATGTCTTATCTTTGGAAGTCTTGAGAATGACTCTAGTTAGGGAAGTTGGTTGAATGTGTAAACATGCTCTAAGCCTTAGGTATTCTTCATAATTAATTAGGTAATCTTGAAAAGGTCAGTCAAGGATGTTATCTTCTTGATTTACTTAAATAGGTCTTTTGATAGCCTTTAAAAGGAGAATTTCATGTTATGTATGTGTTGGTGTATCAAGTGAGACTTACAATCACCTTTGGTAGAAGAGTCTCATGTTTATATGTTGATGTCTTCTAAGTGTGTATGTGACTCATTATAAGTAGTCTTGAGGGCAATTTAGGTATGCCTACGAAGGTTTTATAGGTGGTCTCTCTAAGTGAGTCTTAGGATAGCTTTGAGTGGGATGATTACACACTAGAAGATGTCTACAGTAAAGATAAGCAACTTCACTTGGAATTCACTATAACAATGAGTTAAGGTTACTGTAAAGTGACTTCAAAAAATGTAATAGTTGGTTTGAATGATTTATTTTGTGTTTCTAAATTGATAAATGTTTTTCTTATGATTTTAATATGATTTTTAAATGAAAAGATGCATATTTCAATTAAATGTCCATTTTCATAATTTTTATGCATTATGTCATACTTAGTATATGTGGTTGTACTAATCCATGCTTTTATCTATCTCTAAAGTTGTTGGTAGGTGAGGAGCATTTTCGAAGTGAAGACTTTCATCATAGTATTGTTCAAGACAAGTTGAAGTAAGTCCTCATTTTATTCGAAGCCATAGATTGTCTTTTATGATTCTTTTCAAAGTATTGTAATAGAGTAAGTATTTCTATATTTTGAAGTATGGGTCGTGTCCCAAGTATTCTCTTGTCTTAAGATTGATGAGATTGAGATTTAGTATTTCCTATGACTTTATATGAAAGAGTTTTTAAAGACTATGAAATGTTCTGTGAAAGGTTTTATTTTCGCACTACTTTTCATTATGTTTATACGATGAATGATATGTAAGGGCTTGTACAATACCTTCGAGAGGTCAAGTACGCCGATTAAAATCCGATATTGCCTCGATCTTCTAGGGTGTGGTTTCAGAATGTGACATACAAAGTGTTTTAGGAAAATATCACTTTATTTTTACTCTTATCGTGCGTAAGGTACGGTCTTATTCCATTCTAACTTGACGTTCTACATTTCAAATCATGCCTCCTCGTAGAGCTAATGCTAGGAACGCGAATGCCAGGAATGCAAACGCAGCTCCTCCAGTCCCAAATCAGGAAGTCTCCATTTTTGCGTTTAGGAATGTCATACAGATGTTGGCTCAGAGTATGGCCAACAAGAACAATCGGATTCATGCTCCTGTGAATGAAAATGGTGGATCAGCAGCAGCAAGCTATGTGACTTTGTTATGATGAATATGCCTAAGTTCTTAGGATCACAAACTAATGAGGATCCTCATAATTTCATGGATGAGATCAAGAAGACCTTTGAGGTGATGCAAGTCACTAGGAATGATCGGGTTGAGTTGGCATCATACAGTTGAAGGATGTTGCTCATATCTAGTACACTTAGTGAAAGGAAAATAAGGGTACAGATGCAGATCCTATTACTTGGGATTGCTTTAGTGAGACCTTTCTGCACAATTTTTTCCCAATAGAGTTGAGAGAAGAAAAGCTCAGGAATTTATTAACTTAAGCCAGGAAAACATGACGGTCCAAGAGTATGATCTCAAGTTTACCAACTCTCGAGGTATGCTCCTCACATGGTTGCTGACTCCAGGGCTCAGATGAATAAGTTCTTGTATGAAGTGTTGGATTTCGTGAAAACTGAGTGCAAAAATGTTATGTTACTTGGAGATATGAACATCTCTACGCTTATGACTCATCCTCAGCAGGTTGAGGGTAATAAGCTTGGGGAACAGGCAAAGGAGAATAAGAAGGCTAGGACTGGGAACTATGACTATTCTTAGCAAAAATCGGGTGGTAGAAATCGCTCGCAGAGCCAGCAAAAGTTTTCACCTCCAACCCCTTCATAAACATGTGTTACATCCTCCAAGAACAGGTACGACCTGAAGGTTAGAGCACCAGGCTCTAAGTCTTTTAGAAGTGTGTCAGGCACCAAGAATTACTCCACTTGCCCTAAGTGTGGTAAGAACCATCCGGGCAAGTGTCTCTCAGGAAAAGAATTATGTTTTGGGTCAATCTAGTCACAGGTTGAGGGATTGTCCTTCTAGACAAGGTCAAGAAGGTGGTAATGGTAGAGATCAGTCTACAACTCCATCAGCACCAGCATGTCGCCCGACTTAGCAGGGTAACTCATCTGGTAGAGGTGGCAGCCAGCGCCAGAACAGGTTGCATGATCTTCAGGCTCGCCAGGATCAAGAAGGTTTTCCTGATGTAGTTACTGGTACGTTACGAGTCTTTGACCTTATTGTTTATGCATTGTTAGATCTAGGGGATACTCTTTCTTTTGTAACTCCTTATATAACAGTCCAATTCAATGTCAGTCCAGAAACTCTCTCAGAACCTTTCTTAGTCTCTACTTAAGTCGGTGACCTAGTTATAGCTGAACGTGTATACAAAAATTGCCTTGTCATGGTATCTCATGAAGTCACCTCAGCAGATCTTGTAGAGTTAGAAATGGTAGACTTCGATGTCATTCTAGGAATGGATTGGCTACATTTCTGTTATTATTAGTCAATTGTAGAACTAGGATTGTTCATTTTAAGTTTCCAAACGAACCAATCTTAGAATGGAAGGGTAGTAGGGTAGCGCCTATGGGTCGATTCATTTCTTACCTTAAGGCCAGAAAGATGATCTCTAAGGGTTATCTCTATAATCTAGTTCGGGTTAAGGATTCTATCTCGAAACCTCAATTCATGAGTCAGTTCCATAGTCTGTAAGTTTCCAGAAGATCTTCCCGGAGTTCTTCCCGAAAGGGAAATTGACTTTGAAATTGATATCCTTCCAGATACCCAGCTTAATTCTATTCCTCCTTACAAAATGGCTCCAGTCAGAGCTTAAAGAATTGAAAGAGCAGTTGAAAGACCTTCTAGATAAGGGCTTCATCAAACCTAGTATTTCACCATGGGGAGCACCAGTGTTGTTCGTAAAGAAGAAAGATGGTTCTTTCAGAATGTGCATTGACTATAGACAGTTGAACAAGGTCACAATCAAGAATAAGTATCCCATCCCAAGGATTGATGACTTGTTTGACCAACTTCAGGGTGCTTGTCATTTCTCAAAGATAGACCTCAGATCGGGTTATCTCATCTTAGAGTTAGATATAGTGACATTCCGAAAACAACCTTCAACACCCAGCATGGTCATTACGAATTTACATTTATGTCATTTGGACTAACCAGTACTCCTACAACTTTTATGGATTTGATGAACAGAGTGTTCAAACAGTACTTGGACTTGTTCGTTATCGTCTTTATGGATGATGTCCTAATTTACTCTAGGAATGAGGAAGAACATGTGAGTCATTTGAGAATTGTTCGGCAAACTCATAAAGATTGCCAGTTATTCGCTAAGTTTAGCAAATGTGAACTCTTGTTGCAATCTATTGCTTTCCTTGATCATATTGTATCTAGCGAAAGGATCCGGGTGGATTCACATAAGATAGAAGAAGTGAAACATTAGCCCAGACCTACGTCTGTTACAGATATTAGAAGTTTCTTAGGTATAGCGAGTTATTATATAAGGTTTGTGGAAGGATTCTCATCCATAGCCTCACCATTGACTAGGGTAACTCAGAAGATGGTCAAGTTTTAGTGTTTAGATGATTATAAGAAAAGTTTCGTAGAATTAAAAATAATATTGACTACAGCTCCTGTCTTCAATCTACCAGACGGTTCAGATGGTTATGTGATCTATTGTGATTCATCCAGAGCTAGCCTAGTTTGTGTGTTGATGCAGCGAGATAGGGTTATAGTTATGCTTCTAGAAAGCTTAAGGGGAATGAGAAGAACTATCCAACTCATGACCTCGAGCTTGCAGCAGTGGTGATTGCACTCAAGATCTGGAGACACTACTTGTATGGTGTTCATGTAGATGTGTTCACTGATCATAAGATCCTTCAGTATGTGTTCACCCAGAAAGAGTTGAATCTTCTCCAGAGGAGATGACTTGAGTTCCTTAAGGATTATAATATGAGTGTGCATTATCGTACTGGTAAGCGAATGTAGTAGCAGATTCTTTATGAGTAGTGTAGCCCATGTTGAGGAAGAAATGAAAGAGCTAGTGAAGGATGTTCACATGTTTGTTCGCTTGGGAGTTCTCCTTATAAGCATACCAAACAGTGGTGTAACAGTTCAGAATGGGACAATATATCCTTTGGTAGTGGAGGTTAAGGAAAATCAAGAGATTGATCCAATCTTGCTTGAACTTAAGGGTGCAATCCACAATTAGAGAGTGGAGGTTTTCTCCCAAGGGGGAGATTGTGTACTTCGCTACCGGGTACATTGTGTGTTCCTGATGTGGATGAGTTGAGAAAGCATATCCTTGAAGAAGACCATAAATCTAGATATTTTATTCACCCAGGTTCCACTAAGATGTACCGGGATCTGCGGGAAATCTATTGATGGAATGTCATGAAGAGGGATATAGTAGATTTTGTGAGTAAGTTCCCCAATTGCCAGCAAGTCAAGGTAGAACATCAGAAACCAGGAGGTATGACTCAAGAGATTCATATTCCTACTTGGAAGTGGGATGTGATCAACATGGATTTTATTACAGGTTTACCTCGTACTCGCATACAACATGACTCCATTTGGGTGATAGTGGAGATGATGACTATGTCTTCTCGCTTTTTGGCGGTCAAGACTACAGATTCGGCAGAGGACTATGCCAAGCTTTACATTAATGAAATTGTGAGGTTGCATGGGTTCCTTTGTCTATCATCTAATCAGCTTACCTCTCATTTCAGGTGGTCATTTCAGAACGATCTTAGTACTCAAGTTCATCTTAGCACAGCATTTCACCACACACGTATGGACAGGCAGACCGTACCATTCAGACCCTAGAGAATGTGTTGAGATTTTTTGTGATCGATTTTAGAGGTAGTTGGGATGATCACCTTCCTCTTATTGAGTATATAACAATAGCGTTTATTCTAGCACTCAGATGGGCCCTTATGAGGCACTGTATGGGCATAGACGTAGATCTCCCGTTGGTTGGTTTGAAGTAGGTGAGGCGGCTTTAATAGGGCCGATTTAGTCCATTATGCTATGGAGAAAGTTCAACTCATAAGATATAGACTTAAGACAGCCCAAATTCGTCAAAAATCTTATTCATATGTAAGGAGAAAGGAACTAGAGTTCCAAATTGATGATTGGTTTTCTTGAAAGTGTCCCTATGAAAGGAGTGATGAGATTTGACAAGAAAGGGAAACTCAGTCCAAGATATGTAGGACCTTACAAGAACATGAAAAGGGTTGGCAAGATGTCATATGATTTAGATTTTCCAGTAGAATTAGCAACAGTGCATTCGGTCTTCCACATCTCACTCTTGAAGAAGTGTGTGGCGATCCATCATCTATAGTGCCATTAGAGTGTGTGGCGGTGAAAGATAGTCTTTCTTATGAGGAAGTACAAGTTGAGATTCTTAACCGTCAGGTTAGAAGGCTAAAAAATAAAGAAGTCGATTCAGTCAAGGTTTTGTGGAGGAGTTAGTCCGTAGAAGGAGCTGCTTGGGAAGAAGCAGCAGACATGAAAGTCAAGTATACTCACCTCTTTCCTTCCGATTTCACTCCAGCTTGAGGTAATAGTTCCTCTTAAGTCTTTCAATCATTCATGCGTGACTTCAGTCTTAGAATCATATTCCCTCAGTATATACTAGCATTTTCAGCGAATTTGCATGTTCTCAAACTCAATTCAGTCAGAAACTTAGTTCTCAGTATATAGTAGTAGGGATTGCAGCTCTCTCCCTCTATTTCATCTAGTTTAGTGTTCATTCAAGGAAGAATGTTCCCAAGGGTGAGATAATGTAACATCCCGTATACAAAATAAACCAAAAATCAGCTTTTCAAAAATCAGCAGATGTAATCAATGGTTACCATTGATGGACCATAGCCTGAACCACGGCCCATGCTGCACATCCATTGATTGTGACTAAAACTTCCAAAAAATGCAGCCTAGAAAATTTGACGAAGTGACGAATGACGGACGGACCTCAGTCTGTACTCTGTGTTCGTCGATCAACACCCCATTTTCCTTCTCTCTAACAAGATCCACGATTGAACAGTACGGTCCGTAGATGGACCTACGGACCATAGGTCTGACCATAGGTTAAAATTAGTAGACAGTTAGGGGGGAAATGAAGTTGGGTCAACTTCAATTGATCATAAATATTAGAACAAAATAAATTAGGTGTCCCATCACCTATGAAATGATAGATAATTGAATTTGTTTTCCATAGCCACCAAGTATGCTAAAATCAGACCTCCGAGTAAACTGTTATGCCCGTATTAGTAATGGCCTGTTGAATGGACCCAAACGACGAATCGTTAATTGAACGACGGCCCATCAGTCCTAGTCATTGTTTGGTCATACAGCAATTATCTCAGGTGTATTTTGGCCTTTTCTCACTTCGTTTAAACCATAAGGTACGTTGCTCTAGCCCTAAATCGTCAGATTTTAGTCAGCTTAAGCCTAGAAACATAACTAAAACTTACCTAAGTCAAATCATTAAATCAAAACAAAGAAAATTAGAAGCAATAAAGGAGAAAAAGGTGAATAACTCTTGTTCAAGAATGCAGCAAAATTCAGCAGTTCTAGCCCCGAAATTTGAATATTTCTCTGTGAATTTCATCAACAGGTAAGTGGAATTTCACTAATGGGTTCCTTTCACCCATTGGGTCCCTAGTTTTCAGTCAAATTCTTGATTCCCTCTCGATGGGGCGTATACATCGGACTCCATATTTTGCTCATGTGGTTTTATTGTCGGTTAATTGTATCTCCCATAGTTTAGTCAGACTCTCTTGCATTGACCATATTTACAGATCAGTTAGTATTCAATCTCAGCATGTTATAAATTTGTTCATTGCATCCAGTTATCTCAGAATTCAGTAATACATGTTCAGAATATTATACTTACTTTTGTGCTTATTCAGTTATTTTTTAGTTCATGTTTACTCTATCCTACATGCTCAGTACCTTCAAGTACTAATGCATACATGCGCTATATCTTCTCGTGATGTAGGTTGAGGTTCTCAACATCTAGAAGATCGCGCTTAGATCGATATTTTGATCTCCAGTTCATTAGATTCAGTGGTGAGTCCTTATTCTCCGAGGACAATAGTCATGATTTCATTTCATCGTTTAGTCATTTAGTTTCAGTTTTTGCTGGACTCAGCTGGGGCTTGTCCCAACATTTCTAGTCAGTTAGAGGCTTATCTCAGACATCGTTTGTTTCAACTTACTAAGTATTGAGTTAATATTTCCTTTGTATTAAACTCATTGTTTTCAAATATCTCAGTTATAGAATATGGGTATTCCCCATCTTTTCAGTTTTAAATTATGATTTAGCTTTCGCATTCAGTTTATTATCTTTAGTATGCTCATGATAATGCCAGCAGGGTTAGCTTGGGAGCACTTGTGGTCCTAGGTTCCGTGTCCGCGTCACTGGGGTAGTTCGGGGCGTGACAATAAGGTTCAAATAATTCTTTAAGGAAGGGTTTAGGCACTTTAGAGAATCCGCTAACACACAGTTGACAAACGGATTTAGAAGTTTGGCTTATTTTATATATAAAAGAGTTAATTATAAAAAATGTGTTTATTATTTTTTCAAATGAAAAATCTTTTAATACTTATACATTTGTAACCCGAATAATGAAAGAATTCAAATATAGAAGTGCCAAAATAAAATTTTAAGTTAATAATTTATTCGAGTCAAGTTTTTGAGTCAAATAATCAACTAAATCACTTAGACGTGGATTTAAAAAGCTAAATACTAACTATAAAAAAATATAAATAATTCTCAAGTTAGTCTTTAAGCTCAGATTGTCTAACTTAAAAAAGTTTGAAAATTTGAAAACTTTGCAAAAACGAAATAGAAAAACTTCTTCAAGGATTCATTTAAGTTGACAAAAATAAAATATTAAAAGTTATTGATTACCAAGATATATTCACAAATAGAGTGAAAAACAATGAAATAAAGTAACCGGATGAAAAGGGCATTTTGGCCCCTTTCTGGTTCCTCCTGCTACTGCTGGTTACTCAAGTAGTAATTATTTAAGTCCAAAGATTCAATTTTAGTCCCCTTGGGTCTGCTGCTACTACTGCAACAATCAAATTGGATTCTTAAATCCAAAATTCAATTTCCAGCCGTTTGAATTTTTATTACTGCGCCACTTAGTTGCTGCAACTGATTTGGGTTTTGACCCATTAATTAATGCTTCCCTTTCATGACTCGAATGGAGGTCAACTTGAAGAAGAGGGAAATGCAAGAGAGGGGAGTCCATCGGACTCATTCGGATGCCACTTACAACAAACAAAGAAAAGAAAAAAAAGTAAATTAGCAAAGTGAACAAATTTTAGATAATTAAGGAAAGCACACATCTTATCCAGCTTTAAGCAGAAAATCAAATGAAGCTTGTATTTTCGTCAAAGTTTAACTTAAAATGAACAATCTCAATTATGGAAAACATATCACATAACACTTGCAGGAAGGTTCTAGCCAAGACTTAAGGAATGCAGGCTAATAATAGGTATAATAATTGATGATGGGAAGAGTGCAATACCTATAATTAATACATAAAGAGATTCAAACAAATATCACGCCAAGACCAAACCCGATAACACTCATGGATGTATACAAGCTCCAATCTCTTTTGACTCAAAATTTAAACATTTTAAAGTAACATAAGATTCAGTAACATGTATTAACTTAGTTATGTTAAAAGGTAGTAAAAAGAACATATCATGATGAGGACTCCAAAATTGTTTAGACTAACATTCTTATGGGCATTGAAAATCATTTTTTGGCAGAGATAAATCAAGTAATATGCCTAGAAAAATGAAGGCAACATTTGTAGGAGTTAAAACCATATCCTAAGGAGTTAATATAAAGTAAATGAGATAATAATTATTCATTCTATACCTAATCAAAATCTACCAACCATTGGCATAAAATGCAGTCAGACTAGGATTAGACAAAACTCAAACTTCAAGCCTTTATCAACAACAAAACAGGAGCGGAGACAGCGCTAAAATATCGAGATATTCAAAAGAGAATCCAACATACTACTCCCAGCAGCAAAAGAAGTATAGAACAGACATCCTAGAATTCAAATTTATTTAAGTTGGAACAAGAAAAGAAAGTGATTAAGTGAACAAATACACACTCATAAGCTCACTGGAAAACATTTCAGAAATGACAACAACAAATAGATAAAAGAACAGCCAATCCTAACATCAACTAATCTTCTGGAAACAAATTCGAACATCAAAATGAGGAAAAAGGAAACTTAAAGCTAACTAAAAGTTTAACAAATTGCAGGTCAGATCAACTTAATAAACCATATACTAAGCTAGTTATTGAAAATCAATTTTAGAAAATAAATTGGACAACACTAAGCTACTTATGCATATTGAAAAGGATTAGAATGCAAAGTTTAACTACAACTGAACTGATTAATCAGGCTTAAGAAAAAAACAGAGACAACATATCGAAAAAAAAAACGAGGCATGGAAATACAAGATTACTGGAAAATCATCTTAAAATCAATGAAGAGGCAAACTGACAACTATCTCCATTTTTAAGATCAAAGCGATACTCCTTGAGGAGAAACAAATGTTAGGGACAACAATACAACAAAGACGACTATAAAACCTAGGAACTAAAGACGATAATAATCTAAACAACTCCCGAAATTAAATTTATCCTATACAAAATTCCTTCATGCTCATAAAAAAATAGTAAACCAACTTAATGCTTTTAAAACAGATTCAGGCTATTGACAGAAAACATAGGTGGTAGTAAAAAACGTTTTCTTAAGGCAAAAAACAAAATCTCAACAGTGTTATGATATAAATACATAACATATTTCAGAAGGTTACACACCTAAACTATATTACTGTATGACTCGGTTATATCTTTTTTAATCAGAAGTAACAAGAAGATCCATAAACGAGCGAAAGAGAGAAAAATAGTTTTGACTTGAGCTAGGCTAACATTAACCACAAGAATGACAAATAGTTGTGCCAAAACTGGTATTTGAACAAAGCATTCTACGACAAAAAAGAAAATCTAGATGGAGTAAATGTAATCTGCTAGATCCAAACTATACAATAATTTAGCCGAAAATAAATTTTAGGAACAAAGAAGCTCATCATATCATTTCGTCCAAACAGACTCGAAGCGGCAGAACATTATCTCCCATTATATTCATCTCGAGAAGGCAATGGTGAGCTATTAACAACTATATAACATGGATTTAAAAGTTGAATAATAATAACAGTAACTAGAATTATAGATATATAGGTTTATGAGCTCGAATAAGTAAGGGAATCACATTTCACGGGAAAAAAAGCTCAAAAAAGAATTTAAACTCAGATCAGCAATACTAGGAACCATCTCTAACTACATGATCTATAAACAGCAAACATTTCAAGCAGTTATAATCCAAAACTTAAATAACACATAAGGAAACATTCAGCAGAAAAAGCATACATTAATATTTACAAATTAAGAAAACATAAACCAGCCTTCAGTCGACTTTAACAAATAAGACAACAACATAAATTGAAATTAAACTAATAGAAAAAAAAAAGAGTTACGCAGCTCCGAGCAGCGAACCGAACAACGAGTTTGAATAGAAACGATTCCACCTCTTCAACTCGAACAACCACAAAACTTTAAATTATTGAATTGAGAAGTCCCAAACATTATAGGGGTACTACTCTCGAGTCGAAAAACCTCGCTTGAACAGTGAGGAGAGGGGCTTTTATAGCACCCAAAACCTTCAAATTCTGAGAATACTTTCTATGTGAGAGAAACCAATATTTTGAAAATTTTTCTTAGAGGCTCAGACTCCAGTGAGCTCGAATCGTACAAATATGATATGAAATTCTAAAGAAACAAAGAAATTTTACATGACCATACCATGGTTGCCTCCGGAAGCTCCGCGTGTGTTTGGTCTCATGCCAAGCACGCTCTTGCTGTACGAATTTGAGGTAGAAAAGAGGAAATTTAAGCGGAAGATTTGGAAATTGGGTTAGTTCTTTTCTGGGTAAATATTGTTGGAGTTGTGCGTCTGCTGTTGAAAACGAAGGAGAATGGAAAAGGCATGGGTGCTTTAAGATGACAATAGGCAGGATTTTCGGAACAATAGTTAGCTGTGTCGAGGCTTTTGGGAAAAAATTTGAGCTAATGAATGGATCACTGAATTGAAAGTTGAAGACCTTGGTCCTTTGACCCTTTCTTAAATAAATCGCAAGAGAAATAAATTACGTATTTAATTAATTGTTGAACTTCTTAACTTTAATAATATAAAATAATTATTTAATAGAAAAAATAATTATTATTTTGAATTAAAGGGAGTAGTTATGTACTCCGATGATCTTTCAAAGAAATAAAATGCACACTTAGTTAAACTCTATTTTTAGTAAAACTATCTTTTTAAATCTATATACAGTTATAGTTAGTTTCAGATATAGTTAGTTTCAGTTTTAGTACTTAATTTTGACTTTTCCAATTGTTATTAAACTTTGAGTTTTCATTTATTCAGATTTAGTATGGGATATTCCCTATTATTTCAGATTATCTTATGATTAGTTTCCGCACAGTAATTCTTTACTTTAGTTTAATTTATTATGTTTATGATATATCGCTAGGGTTAGTTAGGGGTCACTTGTCCCATGTCCGCGTCCTAGGGGTAGATTTGGGGCGTGACAAACAAAGTGTTTGGCGATACTTGAAGAACGCTTGAAAACCTAGCTTTATAATCTTGGATCCTTGCTCTAATGCTCGGAAGAATTGATGAGAGTAATAAGGTCCATTAATATTGTTTCGAACCTTCTTCATGTGTAAAAGAGTTAGGGTTTAGGTTTAGATGGGTTAGGAATTGTCTGAAACACCTCTCTTAAAAGTTGGCAAAAACCTTCCATAGGGCCATCTAAAGTTCATGGTTTGATATACGGAGCCTGGATCTCATCTGTGGAAATATTATTGAGATTTTTAGGCCCAAAGGTTTATTCTAAATGTCAAAACTATCACCGTAGAAGTTTATGACTTGTAGATGGGTCAGTAAGAATTAAATCCAAAATTTTGTCTCTTAGTAATTTTTCCACGAGTGAACAATATGGGTCGTAGAAATTTGTATAACCAGTAGAAGTGATCTGTAGGTCACTGACTTAGAAAACCCTATTGTGGTAGTCCCTGGTAAAATGTGTTAGTTTTTAAAAATTCAGTTTAGTAATTAAAGTTCTGTTAGAAATAAAATGCTTATATGTTTTGTTTGTCCTAGTTTTTAGGAAGTAATTTAAACGTGGGCAGCTTTTCGAGTTTTAGGATTATAGTTCCTAATTTTTAGCTTCAAGTTATTTTAGCATATAAAGAATTGTATCGGCAACTCTTTAATTCATTTAGTCAAAAAACAAATCCTTCAATAATATTTATCTTTCTCTTCTATTTCATTTTTTAACTTATAGATATATTTCGAGATTCTATTTTTTTTCTATCAGTGGTATCAGCGCCAGGTTGGATTATAAAAAGACAAACAGAGAAATATACAATAAGTTAATGGCTTTAGAGAGAAATTATGTGCAAGCAACTATTCCGCATTTTGATAGTCACTACGACCATTGGAGCATGCTGATGGAAAATTTTTTAAGGTCAAAGGAGTATTGGTCAATTGTTGAGGTTGGTATTACTCCTCTAGCGGAAGGCGAAACCTTGACGATTGCTCAAACAACGGAGTTTGAAGAAATAAAGTTGAAAAGACTTGAAGGCAAAAAATTACCTTTTTTGGTCTATCGAACGTCTTATCTTAGAAACTATTCTAAGAAAAGAAACTTCTAATGATTTATGGGACTCCATGAAAAAGAAATATCAAGGCACTACTAGAGTGAAGCGCGCACAACTTCAAGCCTTAAGAAGGGATTTTGAGACCTTGCAGATGAACGAAGGAGAGTCTGTAATGAGTTACTGCGCTAGAACAATGGCGATTATCAACAAAATGTTATTCCATGGCTAGAAGATGAACGATATCACAATTGTTGAAAAGATATTACGCTCTTTGACGCCGAAGTATGATTATGTCATTTTCTCCATTGAGAAGTCCAAAGATATAGATGATTTATTGCTTGACGAATTGCAAAACTCTTTATTGGTGCACGAGCAAAAGATGAATCGAAATTCAACTTCTGATGAGCAAGCCTTGAAGGCATCTACTTTTATTTCTTCCAACTGTAGAGCATGAGGTAGAGGGAGAGGGAGAGGAGATCGAGGTAATAGAGATGGAGGCAACAAATATGGCAATGGAATTTTTAGAGCCAATGATGATTACGACAAAGGTAAAGGGAGAGTTTTTGAAAAATCCATAGAATGTTATCGTTACCATAAATTTGGTCAGTATCGTTCTGAATGTCGTAAAAGGCTGCCTAATGAGAAGGAAGAAAAAACAAAATTTGTTGAGAATAAGGAAAGAGAAACCTTGTTAATGGTTGTTCATGCTGAAAACGAGCCCGAAGAGAAAACTATTTGGTATGTGCATACTGGTTGCAGTAACCACATGATTGGAAGTAAGTCTTCTTTTACTAATTTGAATGAAAAATTCCGGTCGATAGTTAGTTTTGGTGATCTTTCAACAGTGAATGTGATGGGAAAGGGTAATATCAATATTAGAACAAAAAATGGGTGTGTCAAAATCATATCTAATGTGTTCTATGTTCCTTCTTTGAAAAGGAATTTGTTAAGTGCCGGTCAACTTTTAGAAAAGGGATAGGTGATCATCTTAAGAAATTATACATGTGAAATTTCTAATCCTTCCAAAGGAATTATTGCTATTGAGAAAATGAGTCAAAACAGGTTGTTCCCTTTAAAGATTGAAAATGTTCAATCTTGCTCTATGGCGGAAGTGAAAAACCCTTCATGGTTGTGGCATTTTCGATATGGTCACTTGAACTTTGGTGGGTTGAATATCCTTCAAAGGAAGAGTATGGTGACGCGGCTACCTGAAATTGTTGTTCCCTCCCAAGTTTGTGAAGAATGTGTTGTTGTCAAACAACATCGTTCTCAGTTTCCCAAAAGTAAGTTTTGGAGAGACAAACAGGTATTGGGGCTGGTACACTCAGATATTTGTGGTCTAATAACACTAATCTCGAACGGGGCCGAAAGGTATTTTATCACCTTTACTGATGATTATTCCATGAGACTTGGGTGTATATTCTGCAAGAAAAGTCAGAGGCTTTTAATATATTTAAAAGCTTCAAAGCTCGTGTGGAGAATGAGACTGGAAGGACCATTAAGAACCTTCGGATAGATCATGGAGGAAAATATTGCTCTAAGGTATTTGATGTTTTCTGTGAGACTCTTGGCATTCTAAAAGAGCTTACAATAGCTTATACAACAAAGCAAAACGGTGTGGCACAGAGAAAGAATAAAACCATTCTCAATATGGTTCATAGCTTGCTATCTCAAGGAAGAGTTACACGGAATTTTGGCCGGAAGCAGTAAATTGGAGCATTCACGTCTCGAACATAAGTTCCACTTTTGCTCTTCTAGATATGACACCTGAGAAGGCTTGGAGTGGAAGGAAATGGGCAGTAGATCACTTTAAAGTTTTTGGTTCCATTGCTTATGCACATGCTCCGGAATCCAAAAGAAAGAAGCTTGATGATAGAGGTGAGAAATGTGTTTTTCTTGGTGTTAGCGAGGCATCCAAGGCATACAAGCTATTCAATTCATTGACAAAGAAGGTTGTGACCAGCAGAGATGTAGTTTTTGATGAGGAGAACACTTGGCATTCGAAGATGCATCAATCAACTCCAATCTTAATTAATAATGAAGTTTAAGAAGCTGTTGCAACACAAAAAATTTCTACTGAAGCACCTGATGAAACTTCACCATCAGTTTTGGAAGAAACTGCTGCAACAAATCAGCCTCTTCGTCGTGCTTGCAGAAGGAACGCGTGAATGATGGATTATGAGGTAAGAGGAATTAATGTTAATGAAGATGTTTCCAACTTTGAATTGTTTGCAGATTGTGATCCTACAATTTTTGAGAATGGTGTCAAAGAGGAAAAACGGAGGAAAGCTATGGATGATGAGATTGATGTTATTGAAAGAAACAACACCTGGGAATTAACAAATCTTCCGAAGGGGCACAAAACCATAGGTGTCAAGTGGGTCTATAAGACGAAACTCAAAGAAAATTGTAAAATAGACAAGTATAAGTTGCGATTAGTGGCTAAGGGATACAACCAAGAACATGGTGTGGACTACACAGAAGTATTTGCTCCAGTTGCAAGGCATGACACAATTAGAATGATAATTGTCGTGAGGGCACAAAATTTCTGGACCATCCTTCAATTGGATATCAAATCATCTTTCCTAAATGGATACTTGGAGGAAGAGGTATTTATCGAGCAACCTTCTGGTTACATAAAAGTTGGAGATGAGCATAAGGTATACAAGTTGAAAAAGGCTCTTTATGGACTAAAACAAGCTTTGCGAGCTTGGTATAGTAACATTGAGGCTTACTTTCTAAAATTTGGTTTCTAGAAATGTCCATATGAACACTCTCTTTTTCTTAAAATTGGAAAACTTGGATAAATGCTCATAGTGTGTTTATATGTTGATGATCTTATATTTACTGGAATGATAGTGTCATGTTTTCTAATTTTAAGAGATCTATGATGAATGAATTTGAGATGTCTGATCTTGGCAATATGCATTATTTTCTTAGTTTAGAAGTAGTGCAATTTTTTGATGGGATATTTGTTTCACAAAAGAAATATGTGATCGATTCAAGATGAAGAATTGCAATTCCGTCGACACTCCAGCTGAGTTTTGTTCGAAGGTAAACAAAGTTGGAAGAGGAGATATGGTGGATAGCACACTTTATAGGCAAATTGTAGGTAGTTTGATGTATTTTAATGCTACAAGGCCTGACATCATGTATGTTGTAAGTCTTATAAGAAGGTATATGGAGAGTCCGACAGAAATTCACTTGCTAGATGCCAAGAGAATCCTTCGCTCATTACAAGGGACTAAGGATTTTGGTTTGTTCTATAAGACGGGTGAAATTTTTTATGTGATAGGTTTTGCTAATAGAGATTATGCACAGGAGATCAAGATGATAGAAAGAGCACTTCATGCTATGTTTTTGTGCTATGCACAGGGGTTGTTTCATGGTCTTCTAGAAAGCAAAAAATTGTCACTTTATTGACTACTGAAGCGGAATTTGTTGTTGCTACAACTTGTACTTGTCAAGATGTTTTGTTAAGGAGAATTCTCGAAGAACTACAATTCAAACAAGAAAGAGCAACTACAATTTTCTGCGACAATAATTCGGCCATTAAGCTGTCAAAAAATCTTGTTTTACATGGAAGAAGCAAACACATTAATGTGAAGTATTATTTCCTGCGAGATCTCAATAATGAAGGGACAATAAAGCTGCAGTATTTTCGAAGTGAAGACCAATTGGCAGACATATTTACTAAATCTCTCAGGTTTCTCCTTTTCCAAAAGCTGAGGAAGTTGATGGGAGTCAATACAATGGATGAGTTTAAGAAGGTGCGGTTATATTGAAGCTTGATAGCTTTCAGTTTAAGGGAGGGTGTTAGTTTTTAAAAATTCAGTTTACTAATTAGAGTTCTGTTAAAAATAAGATGCATCTATGTTATGTTTGTCCTAGTCTTTAGGAAGTAATTTAAACGTGGGGAGCTTTCAAGTTTTAGGATTGTAGTTCCTAATTTTTAGCTTCAAGTTCTTTTAGCATATAAAGAATTGTATTGGCAGCTCTTTAAGTCATTCAGTCAAAAAACAACTCCTTCAATAATATTTCCTTTCTCTTCTATATCGTTTATTAATTTACAGATATATTTCTAGATTCTGTTTTTTTCTATCAAAATGGTCATAATGTTTTACTGAAAATCAAATGAGAAAAACTTGGTGGTTTTCTAAAGAGGATACACAGAATATTTGATAGGTCATGGGCCACCTAATTCATTATGTGCTAAGATAAATAATTGTTAATGTTGATCTGAATAGAATCTTATATCAAAACTTAATCACTAAGGAAATTTTGAACTCAACTTTGTGCTAGGAGGTTGTAGTAACCTTAATTTATATCAAAATTCAGTCTCACAATAATGAATTGAACTTAACACCTAAGAAAAATTTAAGAATCACATGATATGACCTTATAAGAAAATGAAGAATGATTGGGCTTTTGCTTAAAAAATTTCAGGGTTTTACAATATATCCCCTTTAAATCATTTGTCCTTGAATGATGGTTGAACTGAGCATGAAAGGGGTAGGAAAAGGTCTAACAATCCAATTTAATGCAAAATACACATAAAAGCTCATGAACTCAAAATACTGAAGGAGTGATTGAATTGAATGAGTAATTTGGGAAGAGTTAATACATGGATTGGAACTGAATCAAAGGAAAATAGATGAGGATGCAAAAACATGTATTTTTCAAATTTCAAATACAAGTTGATCGAAAAGTTTATGGATCAAGTAATTCAATTCAAAAAAATAATAAAGAGCTAACCTCTTTTTTTATTAAGTACTTACTTTCTTTAATTTCATCTATGCTCCATTTATTATAAAGAAGAGGTATCCATGTGAAATTATCCGATCCAAAAAGGCAAAGAAAGTACATTTGATCCTTTGGACATAAAAATCATGGCTTTCGGCTACTAGGACGAATCTGAAAGCATCAGTAGTTTAAGAATCTCGTTGTCAAAGAAACACAAAATGAGAGTGATAGAAATTGTAGATCGAATTGTAAGTTGTATACCCATTTCTTATTCAAAGTCTCTACCTTATACCGACATCAAAAACTTTCACAACGGCTATTTTCTCTAATAGGTGGCTCTATGTTTGGCCTTATGTTTTACTCCTAAGTTATTTTGAAAATAAAAGACATTGTATCCTTTGTAGAGTATGAAACAGTTCTCTCCTTTTTTTTCCAAAATAAAAAGACTAGAGATCACTACAGTATAGAAATCACATGTTTCCTGATGGCTTAATTTTGATATTGAAAAAAAATGTGGAGAATTTACCGCTCTAGTTCCAATAGTAAGGTTGCACATTGCACTAATCTTATCTTGTTCTATTTTTACTAATCTTATCTTGTTCTATTTTTATATTATTCTTTTGTTATTCATTATACCTATTTTAATATAACTTATATCATGATTCAAATTTAAAAACAATAAAGAGTTCTCCTCATTTCCATTAAGTTCTTACTTTCTTAAATTTCATTTATGGTGGATTTATTATAAAGAAGAGGTATCCTTGAATGATCCAAAAAGCAAACTAAGTACATTTTATTTTATGGACCTAAACTCATCGCTTACGACTACAGTGGTGAATTGGGAAGTAGCTGTAATTTTAGAATTTCGTTGTCGAAGAAACAAAAACTGGGAGTGACAGAATCCCTAGATCTTATTAGTTAGTTCTCAAACTCACTTCACGTTCAAATTCACTCACTCTTACCAACACAAAATCCTTTCACAGCAGTTTTTTTCTCTAAGTGGTGGCGTTATGTCTTGCCTTATGTTGATAGCTTTAATTTTACTGGTAAAAATTTTCTGAAAACAAAAGGTTATGTATCCTTTGTAGAGTATGTAATAGTTCATGCCTTTTGTTCCAAAATAAAAAGACTAGAGATCACTGCAGTCACTTGTATCCATACAAATCATATGTTAGTCGATGGCTTAGTCTTGCTGTTGAAAAAAATGTGGAAGATTTTTATACCGCTCAAGTTCCAATAGTAAGGTTGCACATTGCCTGAAGCTTATCTTGTATATTTCATATTATTTTTTTTCTTATTTATTACACTATGTTTTGATATAACTTACATGGTGGTTTGTACTATTTGCTAGAGACGCATGTGCAATGCACATTAAGACTAAAATAGGTGTTTTTCAAATTTCTAATACAACTAATTGAAAATTTGATGGACAAATATTTAGTTTCAAATAAAGTTTTTTAAAAAAATACAAAAATCGTGACCATACTACTTATTTATATCACGTGATTCATTTCAAAACAATACAAATTAAGAGCTAACTGTTGTAAATTCATTGTATAGTATATGTGGATTATCCATTAGATTTATCTACTATTAAATGGATTCATGTATAGGTGCTTCCAACCTGATGATAAGAACTTCCGAGATAACAATGTATCTATTAATTAGATGAATTTTGGAGTGATATCTCAACACTATAAATAGAGAATCACTCACCATTTGGAAGACATACTTGAATAAGAAAATTTTTCTCATATTCAAAGTTTTCTTTACAATACGTTATCAGCACGAAGTTGGTACTTGAAAAGGTATTATATAAATATTTTTATTTTATTCACATATTCTCTCATAATTTCATTATGTCGAATTTATCCAAACTTGAGTTTGTGGCATTAAATATTTCTGGAAAGAATTATCTTTCATGGGTACTCAATGCTGAGATTCACATGGTTGCTAAAGGCCTTGATGCCACTATTACTCGGGAAAATGAATCATCGAGTCAAGATAAGGCGAAGGCTATGATTTTCCTTCGTCATCATCTTGATGAGGGCCTGAAGATTGAATATCTGACGGTAAAATATTCACTTGAATTGTGGACTGCTTCAAAGGGGAGATATGACCACCTAAAGGCAACAGTGTTGCCAAGAGCTCGTTATGAGTGAATACATTTACGATTTCAAGATATTAAGACCGTAATTGAATACAACTTTGTTGTATTCAGGATAACCTTCCTGTTGAAATTATGTGGGGAGACTATAAAAAATGAGGACATGTTGGAAAAGACACTTACTACTTTCCATGCTTCAAATGTGATATTGCAACAACAATATCGTGAAAAGGGTTTTCAGAAATATTCTGAACTAATCTCATGTCTTTTGGTGGCTGAGCAACATAATGCTCTTTCAATGAAAAATCATGAAGCTCGTCCCACTAGAGTTGCTCCATTACTGGAGGCAAATGTGGAGGGAGCAGGTGATCAATCTGAAGTAAAAAGAGATGATCATCGGTGCTAAAATAATGCACGGTGACGTGGCAGAGATAAGAGATGATACACTAATCATTGAGGTGGTGGTCATAATAAAAGGGAATACAACATGAGTTCTTAAAATAATCCCTCAAAAATTAATTTTCGTTGTTGTGGCATGAAAGGCCATTGGAATAATGAATGTTGCACACATGAGCATTTTGTAAGGCTCTATCAAAATTCCTTTAAAAAGAAAGGAAATAAATTTGATGCTTCCTCTTCCAATGCTCGAGCTGAGTCACATATGACTCTTAAAGAATAAGTCGGGAACATCTCATAAATATGATAAGGATGTTGAAGCAAATTTGGCTTTAAAGGATGATGCTTTTGATGGCCTTGGTGACATTACTCATATGGAAGTTGATAACTTCTTTGGAGATCGAAATTGATGTTTGATCTTTTAGCTGGGGAATGAAATCTGTTAATATTTTACATATTATTTTACTTATGTGTTTTTAATTATTATGTTGTTCATGTTGAAGTATTTAAATTTCCGTTGTTAACTTTGTTTCTTCCTTCTTTTAATGTATATTATTTTAATGAAAATTAACAGAAATCCCCAGTTGTCGGTTGGATTCAAGATGAGTAATGGAGATGTATGCCTTCTTGATAGTGCTACAACGCATACAATATTAAAAGAAAAGAAATACTTTTCTAATTTGGTTATGAAAATGACATATGTCAACACAATATCAGGTACTACAAAATTAATTAAGGGCTCTGGAAGAGCGACCTTATTACTACCTGGAGGGAAAATATTAAGCATTGATAATGCATTATATTGTAGTAAGTCTCAAAGAAACTTATTAAGTTTCAAAGTTATTCGCCAAAATGGCTATCATGTTGAGACGGCTAATAAAGGAAAGGTTGAATACCTTTATATTACTACAATTAATGTAGAGAAGAAAATTGAGCATGGAAAATTACCTGCACTTTCTTCTGTGTTGTACAATACAAGTATAAGTATAGTTGAATCACATGCCGTAGTAAACAAAAGGTTTAATAATTTTAATGATTTTATCATTTGGCATGACCGGTTCCCCGGATTTAATATGATGCACAAAATCATTGAGAATTCACATGGACACACCTTAAAGAGCCCAAATATCCTTCAATCAAAAGAATTCTCTTGTGCTGCTTGTTCTCAACAAAAGTTGATCATTAAATCATCAACAGTTAAGGTTGGAATTGAATCTCCTGCGTTTCTGGAATGTATACATGGTGATATATGTGAACCAATTCAACCTGCATGTAGACCCTTTAAATATTATATGGTCTTGATAGATGCTTCTACAAGATGGTCACATGTGTGTTTATTATCAACTCGCAACATGGCTTTTGTGAGATTGTTGGATCAAATAATAAGATTGAAAGAACAGTTTCCAGACTATACAGTAAAAACAATCCATCTAGATAATGTTGGTGAGCTTACATCTCAAGCATTTAATGATTATTGTATGTCTATGATATAACAATTGAACATCCAGTTGCACATGTTCACACTCAAAACGGTCTAGCAGAATCATTGATTAAACGTCTGCAATTTATAGTCAGACCATTACTAATGAGAACAATGTTATATGTGTCTATGTGGGGGCATGCTATTTTGCATGCATCAACACTTGTGCTCATAAGGCCGACTCATTATCAGGAATTCTCCCTATTACAATTGACTTTTGGTCAAGAGACAAACATTTCCCATCTTAGAATTTTTGGATGTGCGGTGTATGTCTCAATTGCTCACCACAACGCACAAAGATAGGGCCTTAAAGAAGGTTGGGGAAATATGATCGGTATGAATCTCCTTCAATCATAAAATATTTAGAGCCTATGACTAAAGATTTATTTAAGGCAAGATTTTCTTATTGTCATTTTGATGAATCAGTATACCCAACATTAGGGGGAGAACATAAGTCGTTGGGAAAAGAGATAGATTGGAATTCATCATCTCTATCTCACTGTATCCTCGAACAAACCAATGTGAGCAACAAAGAATAGTTTATTTGCAGAACATTGCAAATCAGCTACCAAATGCATTAAATCACATATTCCAGCTGTTAATGCTCCAGGTCGAGTTGATATACCGACGGGACAAATTGTTAAGGCAAATGAGTATAGACCACATTTTAAGCGTGGTAGACCAATTGGTTTCAAGTATAAAAATCCTCAAAAGAGAAAAGGAATAAATGATCAAGATTACCATGGGTTGAAAAAAACTTCTCAAGATGAGACCCAAGTCATCATACATGATGAGGAGGAGGTTCTAACTTCTGAAAAAAATGAAATTTCAATGAATTATGTCTCAACAAAAAAGTTGTGGAACCGAAATAGTATTGTGATTTACAACACTTTTGCCTATAATGTTGCTATTGACATAATGCAACGAGATGAAAATTTTTAGCCAAAATCTGTTCACGAATGTAGAAAGAGAAATGATTGGCCAAAATGGAAATATGTAATTCAAGTTGAATTGGTTTCACTGGAAAAACGTAAAGTTTTTGGAGCAATAATCCGAACACCTGGAGGTTTCAAGCCAGTGGGGTACAAATGAGTTTTTATACGAAAAAGAATGAGAAAGGTGAAGTTGCGAGATATAAGGCCCGACTCATTGTTCATTATTTTTTTTAAAGACCTGACCTTGATTATATAGAGACATATTCTCCCGTGGTAGATACAATCACCTTCAGATATCTCATAAATCTGGCAGTTCATGAAAAACATGAAATGCGTCTAATGGACGTTGTCACAGCCTATCTATATGGCGTATTGGACCACAACATGTTCATGAAAATTCCTGAAGCATTCAAAGTGCCTGAAGCATGCAAAGATTCAAGAGAAACTTGTTCAATAAAGCTTCAGAAATCTATTTATGGATTGAAACAATCAGGAAGGATGTGGTACAATTGTCTGAGTGAATATTTGTTACAGAAAGAGAACAAAAATGACTAGAGTTATCCCTGTAATTTCATTAAACGGTCGGGGTCTAAATTTGTTATAATAGTTGTGTATGTTGATGGTTTGAAAATCATTGGCACTCGTAAAGAGCTTTTAGAAGCTATTGAGTGTCTAAAAAAAGAATTTGAAATGAAAGATCCCGGCAAGACAAAATTTTATCTTGGCCTACAAATTGAGAATTTATCAAATGGAATACTTGTTCATTAATCAACGTACACAGAAAAGATACTGAAGCGTTTTCACATGGATAACTCACATCCATTGTGTACTCCAATGGTGGTAAGATCACTTAACATCAATACCGATCCATTTCGACCTCAAGAGAATGATGAAGAGCTTCTTGGTGATGAAACTCCTTACCTTAGTGCAACTAGGGCACTAATGTAACTTGCTAACAATACTCGACCAAATATCTGTTTGGCAGTAAGTTTACTGGCAAAGTTAGTTCCTCCACAACAAAAAGACATTGGAATGGTGTTAAACACATACTTAGATATCTTCGGGGGACCATGGACATGGGTTTATTCTATTCCAATGAATCCAAATCAATTTTGATTGGTCACGTAGATGCAGGGTATTTATCTGATTCGCATAAAGCTCGATCACAAACAGTCTATTTGTTTGCATGTGGATACACGACAATATCTTGGCGATCAATGAAGCAAACGTTGGTAGCCATTTCTTTAAATATGTAGAAATAATAGCCATCCATGAAACAAGTCGAGAGTGCGTCTGGTTGAGATCAATAACCCTATCATATTCAGGAAATGTGCGGTTTTTCTTTGGAAAAGAATATACCAACCATAATGTACGAAGATAATGTTGCATGTGTAGCTCAATTGAAATGTGGATACATCAAAAGAGACCGAACAAACATATTTTAGCAAAGTTCTTTTTTCATGCATGATCTTCAACAAAATGGTGAGATAGAAGTTCAACAAATTTGTTCAAGTGATAATCTTGTTGATTTATTCACTAAGGCATTGCCAACATCAACGTTTGAGAAGTTGAGATACAAGATTGGAATGCGCCGTCTCCGAGATATCAAGTAAAATTTTCATCAGGGGGAGAGAAATATGCGTTGTACTCTTTTCCTTAACTATGGTTTTGTCCCAAGTTGGGTTTTCCTGGTAAGGTTTTTAACGAGGCAACATTCAAAGCATATTATGAGATATGTGTACTCTTTTTCATTCACTAGGCTTTTTTCTACTGGGTTTTTCCTAGTAAGGTTTTAACGAGGCACATAATCTATGGATATCTAAAGGGGAGTGTTGTAAATCCATTGTATAGTATATGTGGATTATGCATTAGACTTATCCACTATTAAATGGATTCATGTATAGGTGTTTTCAACGTGATACAACTTTCAAGATAACTATGTATCTATTAATTAGATGACTTTTGGAGTGATATCTCAACACTATAAATAGATAATCACTCACCATTTGGAAGACATACTTGAATAAAAAAAAATTTCTCCTCTATCTTATACTTCTTGTCTTTTTCTTCTTATATTCTGAGTTTTCTTTACAGTACTAACCTTTTTTTATCACGTACTAAGTTTCTATAATTTTATTTATGTTGGTTTTATTACGAAGAAGACGTATACTTGTGCAACTATCTAAAAAGTCAAACAAAATATATTTGATTCTTTTGGACCTAAAATCATGGCTCCCGGTGAATATGAAAAATTTGAAAATAGCGGTAATTTGAGAAATTTTTTGTCGAAGAAACAAAAAACGGGAGTGGTAGAAATCAAAGATCGAATTAGTAAGTTGTGTGACTCACTTCTCGTTCAAATTCTCTATCTTTTATACCGTCACAGGAGGCTTTCACAGTGGATATTCTCTCTAAGAGGTGGCACTATGTTTGGCCTTATGTTGATAGCTTCAAATTCATTAGTAGAAATTATCTGAAAAATAAAACACTTTGTATCCTTTGTGGAGTATGTATTAGCTCATTCCCTTTGTACAAAAATAAATAAAAAAGATTAGAGATCACTGCAGTCACCTCTTTTCATACAAATGACATGTTAATCGATTACTTAGTTTTGCTATTGAAAAAAATGTGGATGATTTTTTATACAGCTTAAGCTCCATTATTAATGGTTGCACATTGCCTTAATCTTATCTTATACACTTTTTTATTTTTATTTTTTGTGATCATTACATTTTAATATAACTTACTTTGTATGTACTATTTATTAAAGACACATGTGCAATGCACGTGTGTAGAAAATAGTATAAATATAAAAAGTGAGATAGATAAAAACAAAGACATGTATGTGTTTTTCAAATTTCGAATATAAGTTGATTGAAAAGTTGATGGACCAATATTATCAAATAAAGTGAAAAAAATATGAAAACTTGTGACCATACGACTAATTGATATCATCCAGTTTTCATTATGTACTCAATTTCTTTAATATCAAATATATTGTAAATGTTTCACACAGTATGCAGTGAAATGCAATGTAACTAGTTATAATGACTCGATGCTTTTTCATAACTCACCTAAATAGGATATGTTCGGACCATTGCTCGATGAAGATACATTTGTTCTAAAATTATACTAGGCACAATGAGACTTTTAAGACGGAATCAATTTGGGTGTCACATGCCACTTTTAAGTATTTGGTACACATAATGTGGTGTAACCAAGAAAACATTACTAAAAAAATTGAAAATTTTCCTGAGAATTCTAAGGAATGGAATTCAAATACGTTGGAGAATATCATCTAAGGTTGGAGTCGAATCCCATAAATAACAATGTGTCAGTTATTGAAGAGATAAAGAATTATAAGATACAAATTTGTATCTAAATGAGAAATACACAACTAGAATATGAAGATGATTATAGTAATAATCAGGGACAGGGGCAAAAATCTTGTCAAGTAAGGAATCTAAGGAAATTATGACATGGGAAGGTAATTGAAATCAACATGATCCATTGCGCATTAATCTCCACCAAACTCACTCATGGCTAAAATCGTATATGCATTGGAACCTCAATGATTCACCTACTTCTCCAAGCATAAGCAAATATATCTTACTTAATTCTCCTGAACTTAGTTAACTAGCAATTACGATTAGTCGAATTCTACGCATAGCATTGATTCACTATCTCTAGCATCATTCGATGTATGGGTTGTTATACCTCAAATACTAAATTCTTCCATATTTGTACCACTATAGGAGACGTGTAAATATGATCATACATTTGAATCAAATTCAATTAACAAGTCTATACTCCAGCACTTCCAAAATATTTTATACAACTGAGTTAAACTGAAGCTCTTTACCCGTTCCTGCAAATTGTGTAAATGCCATCTCTCAATAAAACAAAGCTAGACTTGGAAGGCCTCTAACTAGACAGGAAGTTACATCAACTATCTTCTCATTTCAACCCCTTAAATCACTGGGTCCGGATGGCCTCCACCCGCTATTCTTCCAGAAATTCTTGAATGAAACGGAAGAAAAAATAGTCTCCACTTGTATGAACGCTTTTATTATTACCTCCATTTCCCCTCAAATAAACAAGACCTACATTTGCCTTATCACGAAAATTAATAATCCCAAACAAATTACCCACTATAGGCATATTTGCCTTTGCAGCATATTTACAAGTGCATCACTAAAATCATTGTTTATAGAATTTGGTCGTTCCTAAATTATATCATGAGTCTTGAACAATGTAGCTTCATTCCAGGTCGTAGAGCATTAGACAACGCTATTATTGTTCACGAAGCTATTCACTATTTCAAAAAAGCTAAAGGGAAAGTTGAGAAAATGCTTCGCAAAATTGATCTAGAAAAGGCCTTTGAGAGATTAGAATGGTCCTTCATTCGGCAATCTCTAACGATCTTAAACTTTCCAAATAATATTATCAATCTTATCATGCCTTTTATATCATCTTCTTCCATATCAATCCTAACAAACGGAACTCCAACCGTACAGATAAACAAGAGGAATAAGGCAAGGAGACCCCCTCTCACCCTACATTTTTATCATCTGTATGGAATCCCTCTCAAGACTGAATACACTTCGCCATCCAGGAAAGCCTTTGGCAACTAGTTAGGATAGATGAGTTCCTATATCTCACCTCCTTTTTGGGGATGACATTATCCTTCTTTCCAAAGCTGACTCCATAAATGCATCCTCGATAATTGACATCTTTAATACTCTTTCAAACCAATCAGGGAAAACAATCAATTTCAACAAATCTTCCATCATATTTTTCGTCTAGTGTAACACCGATGCAAGGAATGAATTATTCAGAATGGTGAATATCTGCCAATCAGAAAAAATAGGTAAATACCTAGGCCTATCGATTAAAAACCATCATCAGAAAATTCAAGACTATTAATACATTATAGACCATCTAAATAAATAACTTAGTGGGTGGAAAACACGATTTCTTTCCCTAGCAGAAAGAACTACCCTCATTAAAGCAGTCCTAGCCTCCATTCCAACTTGTGCAATGAAATGCAACTTACTACCCCAAGCTACTATTAATCATATAGACCACATCCAGAAAAACATTCTTTGGGGGTCAACACCAGAAAAGAAACTCCACTTAGTAAATTGGAACACGTGCACCACCACGAAGAACCGGGGTGTTTAGGCCTAAAAAACATGAGTGGTTTAAATTTCTCACTTCTAAATAGCTTTCACTGGAGATTTCTAGATAACAAAGACAATTTGTGGGTTAGAGTGCTTTCAAATTTTTTTTAAAAATATATCAATAGGAGAAACAAAGCATTTATTAACAAATTTCACTTCTACGACTCATATATCTTGAAAAATCTTACTAAATCCTATCAACTATTACAAAAAGGTATCTCTTGGAGCCTAGGGAGGGACAGAAAAAAATAAATCTTTGGAATGAAAGATAGATCGAAGGGACTCAAACTTAGCCAGAAACTATCCACGGACCCCTAAATAAATCGGAAACGGAGCTTGTAGTGATGGATGTAAAGATAAACAATGATTGGGATTTATCCAGAATCTCCTTCAAGCTCCCTACCCATGTAAGATCCTCCATCCATACTTCTACTAAACTATGTATGCCCAAAAGAGATACTCTTTTTTGAAATCCTAATAGTAGCGGTAAATTCAGTGCAAGCAGTGCCTATAATCTTTTCCTGCTAATAAAGAAGACCATATTCATACTCTTGTGGACTTGACCTGGATTTGGAAACTCAAGACTCTTAACAAAATAAAAGTCTTTATGTGGCTCCTCACTCTCAATAAACTCCTACCTCCTCCGTGCTTTTCTATATAAAATATTACTAATAATAAAAATTGTATTATCTTTTCAAATATAACAGAAACCGCGCCCCACATTTTTTCCAACTGCCTTATCTCTTGTAACATCCGGGTAAATTTGGTATAACTTTAGACAAGAATGATTTTTATAACGGCATCTTCAGACTGTGCCACTCCACAGCTCTGACCACAAACTCCACAACCTAGAACAATCACTTGGTTTATACTTGATCTAGGTATATTGCCCGCACTTTCTGTGGTGGTGAACTATGTCAATATTCTATTACTGAACATATGATAATATATGTGTTTTTGAGAGGGTACAACCCTACAATAAATTGTCAATAATATTTTATCCAAAGATGAAATGAAATGTTTTTCTAATCTTAAAATGAAAAAGGTTTGATTCTAAGTGTTTACAAATATTATTATTAATTGTTCATTTTATTGTAGTTGTTCATCACCAAAGTCTTTACAAAAGATATATAATTGTTTCAATGCCTATATGTGTATTTTGAAAAAGTTATGAAAATATTATATTCATTAATTGCGAGAGTTTTCCTCCTACTCAATACCGCTACATACATAATCTAAATATGATACATCTTATATAATTAGTTGTGTACTTGATAAGTTAATTAAAATATAAAAAAAAACTTTTGGATTTCAATGAATAACATATGTTGCTCAATTAATTTAAATTTAATGATGTCTTGGCAGGTCCCTTATTCAAAATAATTTGGATTTAATGATGTCTTGGCAGGTCCCTTATTCGAAATCATATGCAATCGATGACACTACTTTGATAGCCAAAAATATATTTTATTGTTTATGTTTTAACCAATATGGTTAAAACTTTATTGTTTTTGAGGTTTTCAATTTAAAGTAAATAAGGAGGTAATTATTTCTTTAATATGTCGTTAATATAGATTCATCTTACAGTGAGGGGTAACTCATTGAATTCAACCTAACATTTGAACCCAAACGTTTAATTAAGGCTAAGTACAATACTTACCATCCCACTACATTCCTTTATTTTTTTAATGTCACTAATCGATTGAATACCTCGATAAGATAGAAAGTTGAATACATAAAACTCCAAGGTAGTGTTGAACCACCCTAACTTTTGAACACTGAAAGTCCTTTGTTGCACATCTCATGGATCTTTTAGCCACTGAAAACTCTATAAAGATTAAAGTCATTTATTATACAAGTTTAAAAATTCTAATCTATAGGACACCAGTAGTCTAATGATTACATCAAACTCGTGATTAACATATCTTTACTTCAACATAATGATAAAAAACATAAACATAAACAACAAAGTTTAAAACATGTACACAAAAATTTAAAAAATAATAATAAAATAAGCATAATTTAGTGACTGTAAACAACATACTAAAATTTGTAATAACAAAATGAAACATAAAGAAAAAATAGAGGCCACTGAATGCACATTGTTCCCTTAAGAAATTAGTCCATTCTACTACCTGAAGTTTAAAGGAATAGAGCATCTCATGATATAGCAATTCTATTCACAAGTGTGTTGATAGAAAAACAATAGTATCAGTCAGTGACTCAACATGAAAAAAGTACACGAACATAATTTCACAGAAGAAGAATAAGAAATAGTTCAGAATTTCATTGTCTTAAAATACAAGGAAATTACTCTATTTATAGACAATAAGGATAGTATCAATAAATGCTTATTGTGCCCTATCAGAAAAGTCACAATTCTTTGGAAAGTCACATTTTTTCATAAAAGTTGCAACTCTTCATACAAGTCGCAAATCTTCATTAAAGTTGCAACTCTTCATAAAAGTCGCAACTCTTCGTAAAAGTCATAACTTTTCATAAAAAGTCACAACATTTTGATGAAGTTGCAACTTTTCATAGAAAGTCACATCTTTTTGTAAAAGTCACAACTTTACATGAAAGAGAAGGCTAATTTTGGATATAAATAAGTTAAAAGAGAATCCTGGTTTCTGGTTACGTCACATAAGTGGGCCTAAGATTCTCTTTTATATAAATACTAGTCTTTGGGAACGTGCATCGCGTTTATCCCACAATACTTAAAACAATTCTTCTATGACAAATGATAAAATTTAGATGACATATATATATATTACTATAGACTTCTTATGTGCCACAAAAAAATTAAATACAATAGAAAACAAAATAACAAGCCCATAAGTTGAGATTGGAAATTCCTGCAAATTCGATAGTACTTTTCTGACATGTATATAGTACTCTAATTTAAAGATAAATACATATTGTAATGAAAAATTATTTATCTTGTGAAACTAATGATTATGCATGAACAATAAAAACTAAATTGATGCATATATTGAATCGCATCATGACCACTCCAAATGTGGTTAAAAGTCATATAACCTTGTATTGATTCGAATATATGGAAATTAAGAAAGTTAGTAAAAAAAAAAGAAGGTGGGGTGGGTGTAAGGGATGGGGTTGATAAGTAATGAAGCTGAAGATGATGGAGAAAAAGACTCAAGAAACTGTGAATATTTTAACCAAATGAAATAGTAAAAAGACTTATTTATTACGTGATTTAAAAAGTAGTAGAAAAGATAAAATTTATTATGAGATGTTAGGAGAAATAGAAGAGATTCACATTATTATAAGATGTTTGGAGTAGTTGAAAAGACCTAAATTAGTATGAGATAGTCTTTTTTCATTTTTTAAAACAAAGATTTAATTTCTGAATTTAATGCATTATACCTACATCCAAAGAGAATGCTAAAAGACTAAAGATTTGTCATATTAAAAGTAAATGAACTATTAGTCAAATGAAACTTGACTATACTTAATTTAATGTACTCAAATTCATCATTATTGGATTTTAAAGGAATAATTAAATAGATTTTTTAATATATTTTTTTATACTTAAATTAAGTCTAGGAATAAAATGATAATTTAACTTTTTATTTTGAAGCTTTCCATGTTTACTTATATATATATATATATATATATATATATATATATATATATATATATATATATATATATATATATATAGATAGATAGATAGATAGATAGATTAAGAATGTTATACAATGAAAACAATAAAGAAACCTAAACATTAAACAAAACAAATACAAAGAGATAAACAGAAGAGAACATAGAGAGTTATACATTTTTTCCAACTATTTTGAGTGTGTACAATCTTGTGTCAAATGCCACTATTTATAGATAGGATCGAAGAACACAAGAGTTGTCATGGCTCATGTATATGACATTAACTCATATGAGATCATGAATGAGAGGTAGGAGTAAAAATCATAACGAAAAATAATTAGTGAAAGTTATTATATTTACATATATTTATATATATAAAAAACTATATATAATATAGATTCGATTTTTTTCTTTTTGGAGGACAAACACAACCATTCATATTTCAAATTGGAATACAAAAAGAACAAAAAAAAATTCATAATTTACTCCAACATGAAATCAATACAAATATATTTCATAGACATTATTGTGGTTGATTCATGACTAATGTGATCAGTTACTATTTAGTATCGAATTTATTAAATAGTTAAACATTTTAATTTAATATAGAAGCAAAACGGTCATCTGTCTTTTGTCTAACATTCTGTCTACTTTTAAGCGTATGTTACGCTTACGAAGCAAAAATAAACTTCTTAAAATCCACAAAGACATTATAAAAAATTCTTCAATTATTAAAAGAATAAATTCAAGTTCCTAACAGTAATGAAGGTAAACACTAAATAGAAGTCATATCCAATACTTATCATGAAAAATAGAAGCAACAAAGTAATTCAACTGCCTGCAAAAACATCATATATTTATCCCTGAAATTAAAAATCTACCTCATAAATGGTGACAACAAAATTTTAATAGTTTATTTTCATGTGAAAGATCAAATCCTTAGACAACCATTAAAGAATTGAGCATGATTTATATGATAAATAAAAAATTAAAACATTAGACGGAATACAAAATACGAAAGAACATACCATTAAGAACTTTATGTAAAAAAGGAAAGGAAGATGAGAGTCTTACATTGTCTAAACCAAATTCAACTACACAATATTGTCGGTAAAAGAAAACCTGAAAGAGAAAACATACAAATTAGGGATGAAGAATAAATTTTTCAGCATTGTAATATATAATAATTTCTTTTCATTTGAAATGCTTGAACTTCCACCTAGCAAATTAATATAACCTATTTTATTCATTTGAATGACTTTTTATCTTCCATTATATCTTAATTACAATAATTTAAATTGAATACTTAACATTGATTATTTAATTTGTTATAAAAATATATTTTTACATTTTGTACATTAAAAAAAATATTTAAGTGAAGGATAAAATGATAATTCAACTTTGAGGTTAGTAGCTTCACACTTTTAATAATATATGATATCATACTTACACGAATTATTCATAAGAATATTTGGAGAATCAGAAATAATAAGTTGTTCAAGTGTCAACCCTCTAAAGATGTCAATGGTATTATGCACACTATCCTCTTCTCAACCTTTGAGCTTCAATGCATCACTTACATTTCTGGGAAAACCACCCCAATAAAAAAATAGGATCCCTATCACATGGCAAAAACCACCTGATGACCATTTCAAACTAAACATTGATGGATCCTTTAAGCCTGAAACAGACAGAGGTGGCACTGGACGGGTGATAAGGAACCAATCATGACAGTGGATTACGAAATTTGAATGTAAAACTAAAGTAGACAGTGTTTACCATGCAGATTTATTGGCCCTACTACATGGCTTGAGAATAGCAAAAACAAAAAGTATAGAGAATGTGTTGGTGGAAACCGACTCACGGGTACTTCTATATTCTCTATACACTTATAATGCTTTGTACGCAAACATATGTGCTGATTGCATGTCATTTCTCCAGCAATTGGAAGGACCAACACTCCACCATACTCCGAGAGAGGCTAATGGAGTTGCTGATGCTTTAGCTGAATACAGAAGGAAAACAAAGGATCCTACTCTGATTGTAAACAAACTATATATTTTTGACGCATCTCCTTCATTTGCTACTAACAATCTAGAATGAGATGTTAATTCAATTGGTTCAGCTAGATCAGTTCCCTTTTGTACGGACAATCCTTTATAAATAAATAAAGCATTTTCATTTATTAAGCAAAAATAATAATTACCAACCTCAATTGACTCTACCTAGATCAATCAACATAAACAACGAGTCCATAGAGTAATCAAATCCATTAGAAAAGCAATTAAATATAAAATTGATTAGGTAATAAAAAGCCCATTTCATAAATGGGAAACATTCAGTCAATTACAAAGCTAAAGAAGCCAATCAACATAAAAAAACTCAAATTCTCCCATGATCAATTACACCTACAACTTAAGCAATTCAAAATAAGACAATGAAGAAAGAGTGAAACTTAATACAATGGAGTATTCAATCTTAAATCCAAAAGATGAATAGTGAGAAAACTTGTTATCCAAGCTTGCAACCGCAAGCTAAGAACTATCAACATATGAGTACAAACAATAATAATCTTCACATTAATGGTTGTGCATGAGTGTAAAAACTGAATTTGGTATCAAAATGGTGAAATTCCAATTCTTCCCAACCCCTGGTAATATTTGGTCTTTGGGTTCGCGATATTTTGTACATGTGATGTAAAATGACCCTCGGGATCATTTCTCTGTTTTATGAATGATTTTCCTGTTTTCTCCTTCCTATAGGTTTCTTATAGCTTCTGTCTGGTCCTACGTTGGGTGGCATGCTCCCTAAGGTGTTTGACTGAGTTTGGTGCGAGTTTTGAGTTTTGGAAGAATAATGCTTGGAAGAGTTGATTTTATCAATATCTTGAGACACTGTCGCGGATTGGAATTCCTTCAGTTGCATCATCTCTAGAAGGGTCATTTTTGTCAAGAAGTCGGGTTAGGTTAGGATCGAATGTTGGGGTCAGTCAGCTTACGCGTTAAGATTTGGGGTCGGATCCAAATTGATCGTTAGTATTGCGTGTCGAAGATTATCGGGATTGGTTTTCATGTCAAAAACTATTTTTCAAAAAACTTCTATCTATACTTTAGACAAAAAATAAAGATATTTTCTGAAGAGTGTTTTTAATCAACCAACCAAACACTAGAAGTTTTTTTAGTAAAACATTTTACATGAGAATATAATTTAGAAACATTTTAAAGAAGATTATTCATTCACCAACCAAATTTGAGAATATAAGTCAAAAACCAACTTGTTTTACTAGAAAAAATTTTCTAGGAAAACATTTCTGTTCATACCAAACACACAAGCTCCTACTTTTTCTTAAGGGTTTAGAGAGTCGCCATGTGTACGAACTTTGTTTTCTACGCAAGTCTCCCTAATGGAAATTAGAGCTAGACAGGGTGGAGCGTGATACAGAAAGGCTAGACCTGTTAAGAATCTGACTCGCCTTATCCTATCCTACTCCCTTCGTCCCATTTTTAGGTATTACCTTTGACTTGAGACTGTGTTTAGGATAAAAGGGAAGACTTTTGAAATTTATGGTCTACACCAATCCTCAGATATTTGTGTGATTGAAAATCATTTCATTTAGGGAAAATAAAAATTTTAAAATTAAATTATTTCCAATTAAAGTAAGGTGATATTTCTTTTGGGACGGATTAAAAAGAAAAGGGTTCTCACATAAAATGGGAGGTAGTATTTAACATTTCTTCAAAATTTGGCTTATCCCACGTCACTCTAGCAAGCACTACCTCTTTCTGCCCGTTTAATCTCATTTTCAATTTGTTTTCTCTTTATTTATATATTTTGTAATATTATACCAAGACACCACTTATTATGTATCAATATTCAATTTTGTCTCGATAATAAAAAAAATAATGAACAATTTATGCATAAGGCACAAGTACTTCTTAGACTTTGACCGAAATCTCAGGGACGCAACTTAACTAAACTAAGGTCCTATTACCCTCTGAACATATTCCTTTTGTAATTTTATACACCTTTTGTCTTACATGGTATACTTAGTGACTCCACGCAATTGAGGCGTGTGGAGATATTTGGATGCCACGTAAGCCAAAAAGGTGCACAAAATTACAAAAAAAAAAAAAAAATAGGTTAGGGGTAATAGAACCTTAGTTTAGTTAAAGCGTGTCTCCGAAATTTCAATCATAGTCTCGGGGTACTTATACATTTCCAAACAATTTAATCAGAAAGGTTGATAGTTGCATGAGTAGAAGAAATTATTAATTTATTAGATGCATAAATTCATTTCCAAGATTACTTGTATAATCTACATCATGACTTCCCAAAACATAAAATATGCATATAGTTTTTTTATTAGAAGGAAATAAGTTTCTTTGGATTTACTCGCAATCCCTACTAATTGTCATCCTTAATGAAATCTGAGTTATTTTAATGTGTATTTATTACCAAATAAAAGGAAAGAGAAAATAGCAAAATGCCCATTTCATCTAAAACATCTTACCCCAATAAAATTACAAAAATATTCATTCAATTAAAATATTTTATCCACATATGGATACATACTCCACCATTGGACTCAAGTTGGTACTGGAAAAGGGTTAATGCCTTGAAAACAGAAACGCAAATTTGGTATTGATTTAGTGCTTACTTGCTCACTTCCGAGGGAAAATACTCACTCATACAAAGTTATAATATACTATTGAGGCAACATTCTAGACTTAGAGTGTCTGACTTAATTTGGACTAGATATTTTCAACCTAAGCATAGATCATATTATGACTAGCTATGCAAGATAGAGTATTAACCAAAAAGACACTCAAGAGATTAACTATTTCGGTGGAAGATGACACCTGTAGTTTGTGTGGGAAATCAGTAGAGGAGACACATATTCACATGTTCTCTACTTGTGAATGGATAGTGAGAGTCCAAAATGAAATGCAACATTGGTCTGTGATAGGAACTGCAAACATATTCTAAATAGAATCAGAAGAAAGAATTGGCAACAGTTCCACAAGGAACTTTTTGTTGCATTGTGCGGAGCAATGATATACTAGGTCTGAGGAACAAGAAATTGGAAATTGTTTGAAGGCATCATTATAAATAGAGATACGTTTGTGACACAAATTAAGGACTCTGTAGATAGACTTGAGACAGTTAAAAAGTCTAGAAAGGCGAATAAGTATAGTTGGTTGTTGTAGAGATTTGTGTAATTAGAGTTCTCTATGAGGCTTGACTCTCTTAATACCTTCCTTAGAGGGTGACTAGGGGATTAAGTGCTCTTTAGGTGTATTTGGTTTTTGTTTGTTAATGGTAATTTACATTGGCTACCAATTTTTTTTTATCTGAAACAACTCAATTATCACTTATTCTTTTTAGGGAAAAAAGACAAATATACCCCTGAACTATCATCAATGGTATGCAAATAACCTCCGTCATACTTTGGGACATTGATACCCCTGCTTTCCAAACACTAGAGCATATATACCCTTTATAGTAGCAGACATACATGTGCCGTAATCTTCACCAATCCGACATTTATCAACGGATAAGATTGTGTCATGTGTCCCCATTTAGTCTTTCTTAGAGTGAAGGGTATATATGCTCTAATTTTTGGCCGGCAAGGGCACTAATGTCCTAAAGTATGACAGAAGGTATCTGCATACTAATTTACGATAGTTCGAGGATATATTCGTCCCTTTTCCCTTATTTTTATTCATATTCATCATTGAGCACTCCTCATTTCCATCTTCTTCTTCAATTCCCTTCTTTCTTATTCTTGTATAAGAGAACAAAAATTGCTGGAAAAAAAGCTCAGAATGTAATAAATGTATTGACAGAAAAGAAAGCCAGAAAATTTCCACAAGTAAGTTTCCTTAATTGAATAAATTCAGTGAATCCATTCGAGTGAATAATATATCAAAAATATCAAAATATGAAAAGGTGAATATCATATCTAAAATTTGAAACCATTTAGAAGATTTGAGCTATATATCGATTGAAATTTTCCATGGAAGAGCCCATATATCAGTAGTAGTATCATCAACATTGGATCATCTATTGAAAATAGTTCCTAAAATATCTGACGCTATAACAGTGATGCTTGTCCACAACGATCAGTTTGATTTCTTACAAAAAAAGCAGCACTTTTGAACTTTCATTTAATATGATGATCCAAACTATGAGTACCATTTCTCATGTCGTTGAATGTCCCCTGAAGAAACTATGGCTTTATTTTATCTACAGCTTCTAGGAAGTCTTCCATTGTAACTGGAATTTCAGCATTTCTGATTTCAATATGTTCTTGATCTCGTCTATGGTTTTCCCAGCTATCTTCTGCCTCATGCCATTCAAGGAAGCGTCTCTGCAGATGTTTGTTAGATCATCTCCACTGTAGCCTTTTGTTTTTTGTGCCACTTGCTCAATATCCACCTCAGGAGCCAACTACCATTGAATTTTTCAGTCAACAAAATTTTCCATTCTATAATACTAATCTAGGGCCAGTTCTACATGAAGACATTTCTCTCGGCTCAAACATCATACGCAATGCGAAAAGATATTGAAATGAAAAATGTATAATGAGATCACGCTCATTTTGAACCCACTCTATCAATTTTCCCATATTTAGTAGGCTGGTTTGAGCTTGGAACTTCCATGTTAGAGGTCTCAAGTTCGAAACCCCTTACAAGTGAAAGCAAGGGGTTTGCCTTCTGGGTCGAGCTCGTCGCACCACGCTTGCCTAGTGCGGGTTACCTCTTCTATGTGGTTTTCAAGGTATTGCATAGGAGCGGGCGTTTTACCCTATTCGCACCCAAAGGATAGAGCCTGTGGGTTTCCCTTGTCATAAAAAAAACAATTGAACTATTTTTTAAGAAAAGAAATTCCTTTAAGAAAAGGGAATGACTTCCCCAAAGGGAACTAGAGAATACAAGTTATGCAAGTGACATTTCACATTGATTATGTCCTACCTAACATAGTATAGCTCACTTAACATGATAGTTTATTACTATGTAAATGAAAATTTTCTTTGTAAAAGTCAGAAAAAGTTTCTGTAATTGAGTTTTGATTATTGAACAATTCTTGTGAGGTTATGATGATAATATAACAAAAGAACATACAAGAAAAAGACAGCTGAAACAAGGAAAGCTTACCTCGATTGATTTTAAGTTTATCTGTATAAGCTCCTTACGGGTCTCAAAATCAGGAAGTGGGATGTAAATCCACTTTTCTAGCCGGCTCTTACAGTAGCACAGCGAATCGCCGATTAAACAGAACGCAAATGAAAAGTAACAGAAGCAAAATTAGTGAATCATCAAAAGTGTCACTTATTTACCTTAGTTCCTCGTCAAGATTCCCAGGGAAATTTGTTGCTGCCAAAAGTGTCACCATTTTACCTGATGTACTATTAGAGTTATTTAATCCATCGATCTGAACTAAAAGTTCAGCCATTAACCTTCGGGATGTTTCATGCTCTGTAGCAGACCTGAGAAACAACTTCAAAGCTTAGTACTGAGAAAAATACTCAGCTTATATGAAATAAATTTAGAAAGAACCAAGATTATTGTTTTACCCTCTGACACTGCAAAGAGAATCAATATCATCAATGAAAATCATAGTTGGAGCATGAGCACGGGCAAGCTTAAATAAGCACCAAGTCAATCGTTCACTCTCTCCATACCAATTTCCACACAATGAACTACAGGAAATATTCATAAATGTCATCCCACACTCTGTAGCAACAGCTTTGGCCAAGAGTGTTTTCCCTTTGCCAGGAGGACCAAACAAAAGAACTCCTCTCCAAGGTCTCCTGATTCCCTGCAAGTAACATTCAATATTATAGTATGTTATGTGACTAATACATACGGGAAATTATTCACTTTTTGGACACCATAAAATGATGAGAAGTATTTTTCCTTAAAATGTTACTTCTGTCCTACCAAATATATATATATATGCACCCACCCATCATTCATTAGTATGCTAATATTCAGAATCAACTATCTGCAGTCCCTGGAAATACTCAGGCATAAACAGTGGGAGTACCACTGTTTCCTGTAGAATCCTCTTTGCCTCACTTAGTCCAGCAACGTCATCCCATTTTACCCCTAGATTTGTGTCCAATTTCCTTTTCAAGCCTAGCAACCAATTAAGGATGAGATCCATCGTACTTTACTTTTGACTTGACGTCTTTTACAGAATTCTGGTAGTTATAAAGAAGGATGGTAAGAACATTATGTACAAAGAAATTAAAGTCTCAGCTTAGTATTAAGTAGGGTGAAGGAGCTTTTCTGCACTTTTGGCTCATCAACTGCTCTAAAAATTGCAATACTTTAAAGTATAGTTACTTGATTTTATCAACATAACAACAAAAATCCACTGCTTTTATGTAAACGGAGATTTTTAAGATTGGAGTTGGGAAAAATACTTTGTGATTTGAGTCTATGTGATGGCCTAAAAGACAACAATTTTAAATATTCTCGCATAGTTTAAGATAGAAAAAGTATTTGTACCTCTTGTTCAGCTGAGTTTACGTTTTTGTTCACCTCAGCAGCAGAGTTGAGATTTCCTCGCTACAAGTTTTTTTCAAAAAAATAAACTCTGTAACTTAAACATGAAAAGTTGAAAAATGGAAAACAAAATAAAATGACAATTCTAGATAAGATTAAAGATTATTTGAGATTGGAATTTGATAAAATAATTTATGATTTGAGTCTAAATGATGGCCTAAAAAGCAACACTACTAGACGTTCTCGACGAGAATTAAAGGTAGATGAGGTATTTGTACCACTTGTTGCGCTGAGTTTCCATTACTATTCGGCTGTGCAGTAGAGATAAACAATCCTCCCTACAATTTTTTTAAAAAACAAATAAACTTTGAAACATAAAACAAGAAAAGTAAAGTTGGAAAAAGGAAAACAATTTTAGCAAAGATTAGAGATTGTTTAAAAATTGGAGCTTGGTAAAATAATTTGTGATTTGAGTCTAGATACTATCACAGGTAGATGAGGCATTTGTACCACTTGTTGCATTGTGTTTCCATAACTATTCACTTGCACAGCAGAGCTGATCACTCCTCCCTACAAGAATTTTATAAACAAATAAACTTTGTAACCTATTGCAAGAAAAAGTTGGAAAAGGGAAGACAAAATGTATAACAATTCCAACAAAGATTAAAGATTACTAAGATTGTAGTTTGGTAAAATACTTTGTGATTTGAGTCTAGATGATAGCCTAAAAAGCAACATTCTTAGATGCTGCCGAATAATATTAAGGGGTGTTGAAGCATTTGTACCATTTGTTGTGTTCTGATCCCAATATTAGATACCGACCCAGCAGAGCTGATCCCTCCACCCTGTACAAGATTAAAAAAAAAGAAAGAAAAGAATTGTAATCTAACACAAGAAAAAGTTGGAAAGGTATGATATAAAAAATTATGTAAAAGATAAAAATTATTTAAGTTGGACTTTGTTAAAATACAGTACGCAATTAGAGTGCAGATGAGCAACATTATCAAATGTTCTCAGATAATATGAAAGGCAGAAGAGATATTTTTACCACTTGTTGCGTTGTGTTTCTGAGGTTGCTTGAAAAAGTATTTGTCGTTAGACTTGCACATTGTTGTGCTTGTTGTTGTACTAATTATGATTGAAGCATCAAACTACAGTGTTGTTCTTGTTGTTGTTGTTGTAGTTGTGATTGAAGCATCAAGCTACGTTGTTGTTGTTGTTGTTGTTGTAAAATACCTCGAATGGCATATCCCTGTAACAATATATGCTTCCATTGATAATTTGATAGATTAATTACACACTACAATATGTTAGAATACATTGAGGAGTGTTTTTGGTCAGAGAAAATAATACATATTAGCCATGCCATAGTATTTTTACTGAATTAAGGCATTAAAGATAGAATTGTCCCTAATATACCAAATTATGGATTAGAAATAATCCACGCATAACTTAATTATCTCAACATTACTAATAAATTCTTTTTCATACTAATCTCATATACACTACAAAGGATAGTTTACAAAATTTACATGTAACAATGAAAAACTCCATATTAAAAAGCGAATATATAAAGTAGGACACATTGTGAAACATATGCAAGCTAAGGTACATACCTGGTGAATTGGGGGCTGAATATTAATGGTATTGAAGTCATGATCAAAGTTAAGATGACCTTCTTCATAAATATGAGTGAAACCACTATAGGATAGTCCTTTTGAACCAGCTAGGAAAGAGGGGTTACCCAAGTATATTTGAAGGAGAAATGGAAGCCTTTGCAAATCGTTACTTAATGTGGGTTCAACTGCCATGATCTATCCTAACAACTCTGTTATCCCTAAATGTGAATCTTTGTTGACATCAAACTTGTCGAAAATTATCTTCATCTTCTCCTCTTTACTCTTTGCAGCATCCACACCCACCATCTGCTTCAACAAATTTTTATTAATAATAATAATCAGTCAAAAACTAAAGACCAGACTTGAAATAATTTAAGAGTCTTAGTTGTTATTATATATATATATATATATATAAAATACCTGATAGTTTTCGAGCTTCTATTTTTTCATCATTCAAAAATCAGAGATGATGTTTTCGAATTGGACTAAGAGGTATATATAGTGGAATTAGATTTTGACCAGAAAAAGGCATTTACTTTTCTTTTCCTTCTTTTTTTTGGGGATAAAAAAGAATTAATATGGAAAGTGTAAAAATTTGTCAAATAGTTTATTTATGGGTATTCATCGGCACTTTTTGCTACTTCATTTTTTAAATAAATTCAAGTAAAAACATGTACTATATGATAAAATTGTTCATAAAAAAATATAGTATAGGTATATTATTTTTTTAAAAAAAAATTGTAGAATTTCTGTATGTTATTTCTTCAAAACAAATTGACAAACTAAAATCAAATTAAATATTATTTATTTTTATTAATATATAACCAAATAAAATCAATTTATTTAATTTTTTTAATTTGAATTGTAAATACCCCTAAGCACATTATCTGTGTTTTAGCGGGATATTCTTACTTATTAAACAGCAATTCAACTGCAACAAAATAGTTATTCTGCTGGACTTTAAGTCTACCCTTTTACAATAGAATTTTTTTTTCTTACCTTATTATAACAAGGATAAATATAATTCTTTGAACTTCCTAACAATTATATTCGTAGGCTTATATTCTGATGAATTATAATACACTGATTTAAACAAATCATGTTGGAAAAAATAAGGTGTGCTATATTTAAAGGGAAATTTTCACAAAATAGCCACCATATTTAAAATTATTATTCAATTTAGCTAAAGTTTGATAAATACAAATAGTAGCTAGTTGCTACAGCTGTAATAACTTATACACAATTTTTTAAAAGTAAATGGCGGTAATCTCGGAGGGCATAAATACCTTAATTCACGCAGCAGAATTGAGTACCTTCCTTCTACAACATAATCGAGTACCTCCGATCCCAAATCACCGCCAGCAACTCAATTTTCTTCTGAGATCGTTGAATCGGTATCGATTTCATCACTGATTATACAACAGGTACACAATCCAATGAATTGATTCAGTTTAGGTATATAGTTTCATCTCTTTTCTGCTTTGTGCTCTAGAGATTTGGATCAATCAATTGATATTTAGGTCGAAGAAACTATTTCAATTGTTTAAACTGTTTAATCAAAATTCAAATCTTCATCGATAATCAAAACTTTGATTGAATGCATGTTTCAATCATTTCCAGTGGAGTTAGTTTGTATAGAGTGATTTGGATTTGTAAAACTGTATAAACTAGATTTAGTTGAATTGTGATTTGAATATGTATGATTCATTGATATTTGTAGTTTATGTGTAGTTAGTGTAAGTTAGTATCGTATAAATGTTGACTTTTATATGTGTAGATGTATAACCGAGCCATTTCACTGATTAATTGTATAAAGTTAACTTTTGTATAATTTAGTTTGTACAGAGTGATTTAGATGTATAAAATTGTATAAATTAGTTTTAGTTGAATTGCGATTTGTATATGTATAATTCATTGATATTTGTAGTTTATGTGTAGTTAGTGATTGTATAAATTAGTATTTGTATAAACGTTGATTGTTATATCTGTCGATGTAAAAATGTTGTTTTAGTGATTAATTGTGTAAAGTTAATTTTTGTATAATTTAGTTTGTATATAGTGATTTAGATTTGTAAAATTGTATAAATTAGTTTAGTTGAATTGCGATTTATATATTTATAATTCATTGATATTTGTAGCTTATGTGTAGTTAGTTACTGTATAAGTTAGCGTTCATATAAACGTAGACTGGTATATCTGTAGATGTATAACTGAGCAGTTTCAGTGATTAATTGTATAAAGTAATTTTTTGTATAATTTAATTTGTATAGAGTGATTTAGATTTGTAAATTGTATAAATTAGTTATTGTTGAATTGCGAGTTGTATATGTATAATTCATTGATATATGTAATTTATGTGTAACTAGTGACTGTATAAGTTAGTGTGCGTATAAACGTTAGACTGTTATATCTGTAGATGTATAACTAAGTTGTTTCAGTGATTAATTATAAAAAAAGTTAATTTTTATATAATTTAGTTTGTATAGAGTGATTTAGATTTGTAAAATTGTATAAATTAGTTTCAGTTGAATTGCTATATGAATATGTATAATTCATTGATATTCAAATAGCAATTCATTGATATTTGTAGTTTATGTGTATTTAGTGATTGTATAAGTTAGTGTTCATATAAATGTAGATTGTTATATTTGTAGATGTATAACTTTGTTATTTCGGTGATTAATTGTATAAAAAGTTGGAAGAATTGAATTGTGTTAATTATTGTATAAATTAATTTTTATATAGTGAGTTTGATTTATAAAATTGTATGATTAGTGCATGTATAAATGTATTAATAACAACTGATTTATACTGTTATTTGATTGTATACAGGATTGTCTTCCATAGCTATCTTGGTAATGCATTTTGATAAATGGGATGATGATGTTATGCTTACTATGTTATTGAGGGAGATGTTTTTAGAGAAAATGCCTCTTTTAAAAAGTTATATAATATAATTGCAATTCAACTCTCTGTGGATGTGACTGTGTACAAATATAAGATTGATTAGAGCAGTACTAGGATGGTGATACGCAATAAGATGGGGGTGCAGATATATGTTATGCTAAAAAAGTCTATAAATGAATTTAACAAATACCCCCTTTGTATAACTATCTCTAAGAGGTATTATCAGAACAATGAACTTTGTGAAAGCTTAACTAACGCAACGTATGATATTTTGGGATCACTTTGTATAACTGGTTTTGAGAAATTTGAAAAACAAAAACTGACAGTTGAAGAGATAGTACATCCCTTCGGTACCTTTCAAATGGAGAATTGCAGTATGGTGATTACTGATCCATCATATAAGTATGTAAAGGTAGATCACGTGTACAATAATAAAGCTACATTGAAGTGTGTGATGGAGCAATATGCAATTGCGGTACAATCCCAGTTTAAGACAAAAAATCAAATTCAATCAGGTAACATCATTTGTATAAATTTGTTCAACTGTTATTAGGTGTATAATTTTGACTTATATGTATATCTTAATAATTTTACGTATATTTATACACTTGTGTGTTTCTACAATGAATGCTACTGGTTAATGAAGGCCTCATATATCAATAAATCAGGAATGTTTAGAATAAGAGCGTTCAACTGAACATATATGTTCACTGAAAGCTAGGGTTTATTCACAAGGACAAGTAACAAGCAACTTAGGTGGTGGAAATGTTAAGCCTAAATTTGTAGATCATAAAAGGAAATACGCACCTTCTGACATAAAAAAGTTATGAAGTTGGATCTTGGTGTTGATATATCTTACATGTTGGCTTGGAGAGCTAAAGAAAGGGGTTTGATTTCCTTGAGGGGGACGCTAGGAGGATCATACAACAAATTACCTTCGTATTTGTATATATTGGGTATTACATATCCATGATCCCATATACACTTGTAGAAAACAGATGAAGATTGGTTATTGTACCTGTTTATGCATTGGATCGTTTCATCAAAGAATTTGACCATTGCCGACCTGTAGTTGTAGTTGATGGGTGTCATCTTTGAGGACCTTATAATGAAACTTTTGTAGCAGCTACTATGACTGACGGTGCAGGAATATAAATATGCATTTTATATTATATATAAATATATGAATTTTGAATGACTGTTATACATAACTCTTTGTATATATACTTATAATCTGCAACTCTGTAACTTATAAATATGTATGTGTAGATAATATCTTCCCACTAGCATATGGTGTCTTAGATTCAGAGAATGAAGCCTCTTGGAAATAATTTTTTGAACAACTAAGAGAATAATATGGGGAAAGGAACAATATGTGTATTGTGTCTCATAGAAAAGAAAGCATCATAAAGGTTGTTACACAAGTGTATAATAATGTGCAACACTATGCTTGTATGTGACACCTTTTAAAGAATGTTCAGACAAAGTACAGAAAATTCCATGAAAAGTTAAGTCCAGTATTCTTTAAAATGCTAAGTCATGTAATCAGTCAGATTTTGATAGACTAATGAAAATAGTAGAGAAAGCAAATATGAGTAAAGGAATATTTGAAGTTGGATGGATATGATAAATGATTTAGAATGGATGAACCAGTTCACCGTTGTTCGTCAATGACATCGAATATCGCAGAAAATATAAATGCGGCATTAATTTCAGCAAGAGAATTGTCAATTTATGATTTTCTAGAGGAAGTTAGGCTAATTTTAACATATGAAATTATGATAACAAAAATGAGGTATCATTAGCATTTACTCCCTTGATTGAAAAATTTCAGGAGACACTCAAAATTAATGAAGCAATAAGTACACGAATGATGGTATAATTTTTTTTATATTTGTCTAAATTTGTACGTACTAATCTATTTTGATTTATTTTTGTATATTTCATATTTTTTCTTCAACAGAATATGTTCACAATGTCAATGATAAAGGTAAAATTTTTTTAGTTTGTCTCCAGAAGAAAAAGTGCACTTGTGGAAGCTTTCACTATGAAGAAATGCCATGTGGACATGCTTAGGCTGTTCTGAAGTTCAAGAGTTTAGGACTAGATGAATTTTGGTCGAATTTATACACACCGACAATAGTGTTGAAGACTTATGATTTCCAATATACCCATCGCTAGATAAAACAGAGTGGGTGGTCCCTGGATACATAATGATTGATTTAGTTCTGCCTCCAGAATTCAAAAGGTCTCCTTGAAGACCAAGAAAAAAGTCTCGCGAAAAATCAGCAAGAGAGGTGTTTGAAAATAAGGGACAAATACATGCAGTACATGTGGCATTGTAGGTTACAATATGCGTTCTTGTAGAAATCAGCCTCGGGAAGCTTAGAAAAGATTAGTTTGAAATGTGTATGATGAATTTATACATTTAATATTGCCTTACTTTTTTCATTTGAATATTATTTTAGTTATATTGTTACATGATCACAGATGATATTTCAGTTTACTTTTAAAATGATATTTCATGTTATTATATTATTTAACATGTACCCTTGTGTATTACAATTTACAAATGAATTCACCAATTACCCACTATGTATAACTATTTTTTATAGTTGTTATCAGTGAATTTTGTGGAAGTTGAACTAAGTATAAATTAGTATTCTTATAAATGTAGATTTATCTCTACATTTGTTTAATTGAGCTATTTCAGTGATTAATTGTATAAAATAGTTGGAAGAATTAAACTGTGTATATTATTGTATAAACTAGTTGCTATAAGGTGATTTTAGTTTGTAAAATTGTATAAAGTAGTTTAAGTAGAACTGCTACTTCAATATGTATAATATTGATATCTATATTTTATGTGGAATTAGTATCTGTATAAATTAATGTTCGTATAAATATAAACTTGATATCTGCATTTGTATTTTGGCATACAACCTGCAAATAATATTTGGTATTTTTGGAATTACGTTGTATAATTTTTTTTGACAAATTCGAAAATGAAAAAGGTGACATTTGCGTAATTACTGAGTCCGGTAAACACTTTAATTGGACTGTATAGTTGCATATGAAATAAAAAACTAACAAACAAACTAAAACACAAAAGATACGAATTTTTGTTATTACTATAGTAATAAATGCATTTGAATAATGATTTCTCAATTAAGTTGATTAATTATTTAAAAATATTGCATAACATGTCAAACTATTCATTTGTATAATATATTCACAAAAATAATTGTATAATATCTGAAACATCAACAAATAAAATCGCAAAACAGAGTTCATTAAACAAAATAACAGAGCCAACAAAATGTTGTTCCCATCAAACTGGAATATTAAAAAAGTAGCACTGCTAATACAAAATTCCAAAACAAACATAAAGGATACAATAAAACTAAGTGATTGTAATATGTTCAATACTATCTGCATCAACTTTTGATTTGATTGGCTAGTCCGGTGCCTCACTGTCATTAATCGCCTCAGCTTGATCTTTTCGCATGCCATAATTTAACAATAGCGCTGCATATCTACTATACAAAAGTCAGGATAAAATGGACCAGTTGAAATTCCATTGCCATCACTAAAGAACTCTGCATATGCCGAAATGTATAGACTACAATCCCTATATACAAATACATAATAATACAAGATTATTTTCAACAACTGAACTATGAAAAAAAAGTCATCAAAAAAGGACAAGTGTATAATAACTTACAAGTTGTCAGGAGGTCGTTGAGGAATATCATCCACATATACGATGTCAAAAGAATCATAATTTGTGTGCAATCTGTTTTTCGGATGTGAAAGTAAATTCAATCCTTTCTTTTGATAAAATCCAGTCATTGAAAGCTATATGGGTATCAGTTGTGCATATTTTTTTTATCTCAGTGAGTACGTATGAATCACGGATGGATCCTCTGAGTGAATCATATACAATTATACTACGTTCATTAAAATACACAACAATCAATACCAAATGTAATCTCTCCTTCATATTAATCAGAATGAATATATTATCAACAGTAAACCATGACACAACAACATGCATCCTATATCCATTAATATATTCTAGTATAGTCTCTTCATAGATGGCCTTAGATGCAAGAGTAATAGTTTCAAAATGTACATCCCAAATGTAATGAATCAGTGTGTTATAATAATAGTCAACAATGCTGAAGGTGTATATGCTGCTAGGATTGTACTTTCCCTTCGTCCTCAAATAGTACAATATCACATTTTTGTGTTGTAGGAATTAAAGTAAACCAAAAACAAAAATAATATACAAATGCAATGAATTTATATTATAAAAATAAATGAAGCAAAATTTATATTGAATCATTCAACACTTGTCCAAGATAAACTAGTTTATAGAATCAGTTTTTATCCAAAATAATGAATACACCAAAATTCAGTGATCTTTTAAGGTACACTGTGTCTTTTTGTATCGATTATCAGAGTTTTTCTATCGTTGAAGTTAAAAGATTATGTACAACTGATATGTTTTATACATAATTGTGAAATTATATATATTATACAAATTAACTGCACACTCTCTTGTTTTGGTGTCTAGCAAGAAGACATTGTCTTAACCATGTCCAGAAATTGATATATAACTATTTATCATGTGTTCCACTAATAGAATCAAATGGATGTTTCTGATCAAAGATTACGAGAAACATTGAAGTACTATGTAAAATGAGAAAATAAGTAATTGTTAGACTATATAAATCATGATTGTATATGTATGAATAAAACTTAATGTATAAAATTTAGAATTATACAAGAAGAAGATTCAAAAGTTGTAATATATGGGGATGTATTATATCGATCTGGAAGCCTAATTCGATTGTGTCTCATCCACCACTCTTGTCCCTGAATATAAGACAATACTTCTTTCTGGGTTGAGTCTCAAAAGATGTCGACCAGGAATCAGTATTGGAGATTATGTTTTAACTGTATTGTAGCTTGCATCAGCAGGAGATATAATTTGAATCGGTGCAACAAATATGATGTGTTATTCAGGAGGTACATCTTTACCAATAGTCTTAAAATTATAAAAGAGTCGATCATTTATATAAAATTATCAATATATATTGACATATAAAAAAATATCATATAAGTCATAATCAAACATCTAAAATTGTATTAATCGGTGATAACTCAACAGTGATGGGAACCTTCAAATACTGACCAACGGGCTTTAAAAACAAATTTTTAATAAATGTGTGTACAAACACAGACTTTATACATAAAAGTTCAAAGCATAAATTCATATACAAAAACATAAGTTAAGAACATAATCAAACCTCCTCTTTTTCCTGATCTCGTGACAACACGCCACGGATGAAAACATTCGGTGATAACTCGTCAGTGATGAGAACCTTCAACGTCAAAATAACATATTCAATTTTTTTACTAAATGTGTGTGAAAATGGAGACTTATACATAAAAATTTAAAGCGTATTATACATATACAAAAACATAAGTTAAGAACATAATCAAACCTCCTCTTTTTCCTGATCTAGTGACAATCCGCCAGTGATGAAAACATCCGGTGATAACTTGTTAGTGATGATAACCTTCAAGGACAGACCAACAATCTTAAAGAAAACAATTTTTGAATAAATGTGTGTGCAAACATAGACTTTATACATAAAAGTTCAAAGCATATATACATATACAAAACATAAGTTAAGAACATAATCAAGCCTCCTCTTTTTCTTGATCTAGTGACAACTCAACTATTACGGGAATCTTCAATAAATAAAACTATTCATAAATTAACATATGAACATATATTGTCTAATTATTGGTCAAACGGGTTTTTTTGTAGTAAATATATATTTTAATTTATATATATAAGTAATTATAGTAATAAACAGCTAAAATTTGCACATATACGTTCAAATAATATTGAATTACCTTACTGTTCTCTAAGTTATTCATTTCATCTGGGCGTTGTAGTCCAGAACTTATATGTGACTGTGGCATGCCCCAATTGAAGATTTCGATGGAACTTCTAAATCAGAATCCTGAAAAAAAAGTTCATAAATTCAACATACAAAATTATTAATGTATATAGACATATACAAAATAAATCATATAAGTCATAATCAAATCTCTGCAATTGTATTATGTGGTGATAACTCGTTAGTGATGAAAACTTTCAAAGGCTGACCAATAGTCTTGGATTTAATTAATTTATGAAGTATATTAAATACAAACAAAGGTATAAAAAGACAATAGAAAAATAAAATCAAATCTCCAATTTTTTTCATACCGTGATGACTCATTGATAATAAGAAGATTCAAAGACTGAGCAATAGGCTTACGGACATAAATACATATACAAAAACAAAACGTCGTTAAAAAATTAACATATGAACATATATTGTATAACAATTATACAAAAGAGTGTTGTGTAAAAAAATTAGATTACAATTTGAATATATACGTAATAACAGGAATAAACAGTTGAAAGTTGCACATATACGTTCGGATAATATTGAATTACCTCATTGTTTTCTAAGTTATTCATTTCATTTGGACGTCGTTTTCTGGAACTTGAAGATGGATAGTGTATAGGTGACTGTGCCATGCCCCCAATCGGAGATTTCGATGGAACTTCTCTATCAGATTCGTGAAATAAACTTTCATAAATTCAACATGCACAATTGAATTTATATAGAAAATATAATTTTATGTTTGAATACAGAACCTTCGCTGTTATTTTATTTTGTTAATGACATTCAATACAACATTGAAGTTGTCTTGTATCCAGTTTCTTAAATCTGTAAATTCTTATTTCACTAAGAAATACATGAAGGTATAAAAATTTATTTTTTTAAAAAATAAATAAACAACAATATGAGCAATAATATTATACTAACAGACAATTTGAATGAATCAAATTTAGCACGCGAAATGTTGATTTGAGATGAATCATTGTTTGATGTTGTAACACCAAGCTTTTGATTTTTTACGTTTGGCAGGCAATTGTTTGATGACTCGCTTGGTTACAACAACATCAAGTTGCTTTCTGTGTCTCACACGTTAAGTCTTCACTGATGGAGAGACTGGGGCATTACGTGTTTGTCGCCTTTGTGTATTGTGATCTTGAATAACTTTGGGTGGGATCTTCTTTGACAAAACCGGGACAGATTACCTAAGACGCTTCTTGATAGTTAAGATATCAGAATAAGATACAATCTTTTCCTTTCCCTTGTTGTTAATTGATTTTTAGTGGGTCTTTAAAGTCATCATCTGACTCAGGAAATTGTATAACATCATCTGCTTCAATGTTGGAAGGTGATATTGATGGTGAAGCTGTATCAGATTGGACATATTAATGGATATATGATGCATGATGGTGAAGTTGTATCATCTGACTCAGGACATCGTATTAGTTCTTTCCTCGCATTCATTTTGGGATGTTCAAATCTTTTTTTTGTGATGTTTTAAATGTCTTAAGACGCCAAAAAATGGGCTCATTTCAGTATTCTAATGTTGAGGGCTGTTTCTTCTTCAAAAAATGAAAGATGATTTCTCAAAATTGTCTCATATGAAAATGAATATTGTTTTAGGTACCGTGTGGACTTAAGATCGTAGCGTTATTTGAAATAAAGTCACTCTTTCCTCACTATTTTGTTTGGTTTCAGCATCTAAAAAACCAGTGTGTTGCTATCATGACTATTTGTTTGCCCTTGTAGCCCAATTTTCATTTTAGTGGTACACTTCGACAAAAATATAATTATGTAACTCAACTATTTGCCATGTTTTAGTGCTACTGCTTTGATAGTGTAATTTTCTAACAGTTTGGTTTCTGTTGGGTCGCTTATGTCTTAATGCAGATTTTTATTTATTATTCATGTATTGTCGGTAGTTTTCCTTTGCTAGTTAATCGGTTTCTTATCTTTTTAATGATTGATTGTCTCGATAGTATTTTTCAAATGCTTATTATAGTGTCATAATACAAGAGAGCTTTGGGAGATCTTATATCAATGCTAATAATCATGAGTAGTACGTCATATTTGAAAATTTGGTTCTTTGGATTTTAATGCACCTTAATTTATATAGTTGTTGTTTCCTAGCCTTTTCACTATTTCATTCATGTTTCTTTGAGAATTCGACCCTACCGATGGTAAGATCGTGTCAACCTTCACTATCTTGAATATTGCATTAGGCTATCACTTCGATTTTTTTCGTCTTAGATTACCATTATTGGAATTTATTGAAGTCGGGTATATATTAGTTAGAAAGTTTGTATAACTACTTTATTACTTTCGTTACAGTAAGTGCCAATGCTTTATTTATGTTCTTTGTTGCATGTGAATCATGAGTCTGCATGGGCTCATCCTCCCATCCCCACATCTTCTTATTGAGCCACAGAGGCTCAGTTCCTTACTCAAGTCAAGCCCATAAAAACCAACACATAGGTATCCAAGAACTTGATGACTTTAGGCTAAAAGGGTCAAATTTATTTTCTAAGTCATGTATTTTGTTTTTTGTGGGGCTTAAGCCTTTTTCGCCTTTATTTAATCTTATTTTTTGTTTAGATTAGAATAGGTACAAATGGAAATACTCCAAAGATCCAAAATAAAATGGGTTCAAAAACCGGTCCAGGCGGACAAAAATCGGACTTGGACCCAACTCTCCTCTCTCTCCTTTTACTTTTCGCCTATTTGCTTATCGATTTCTGCCATTAGTTTTAGGGTTAAAATATTCGAATCCCTGCAAGATTTCATCTCGTTTTGATCACTTACCTAAATCGATTAAGTATAAATAAACTTTAAAAATAAATTTTCACAAAGCTTAATTAGATAAAAAAAATTGATACTTCACCTTTCAAACAATTTTAAAGAATTTTCATCTCAAAATTTAAGTTAGAAATTTTACCTAAACAAGTTAGTGTAGGATAATCGCGAGTTAGTTAATATTTAAGGTACTGTAAAAACCTTACTAAAGTATAAATATGAATCCCCGAACTCCTTTAAGTTTTCGATCGATTTTTAGTTTTAAGTCTTTTGAAAACTAAGTGTTTCTTGATTTTTCATAAAAAATTAATCAGCGACTCTAACAAAGTCAAAAACCTATAGAAAAATATCTTCTGGCGGTGCATGACATTTTCTGCGAGGCATGAATATCTTCTGGCGATACATGAATGTCTTCTCGCGATGCGTGATTTTCCGCGAGGCATGAATATCTTCTTGCGATGCCTGAATATCAACTCGTAATGCATGATTTTCTGCGATACATGAATATTAACTCGCAATGCATGACTTTCCGCGAGGCATGAATACTACCCGCGATGCATGAATATCTTCCCGCGATGCATGAATAAAATCTTGCGATGAATGATTTTCCCCGAGGCATGAATATATTTCCGTGATGCATGAATATTAACTCGTGATGCATGACTTTGCGTGAGGCATGAATATTTTCCCCCAATGCATGAATATCAACTCGCGATACATGATTTATCGCGATGGATGAATACTTTCTTGTGGCGCATGACATTCTTTGCGAGGCATGAATATCTTCCCACGATGCATGATATTCCACGAGGCATGAATGCCTTTGGTACCAAATGAAGACAGTGCTTCAATCAAGCCACGTAATGATCTTCTGGGTGCCCTCTGGATAGTGATATCGTCTCAATTGACAATATTGTAAAATTACTTTCTAGGTAGTGTATCACTTAAATCGATAATAAGATGGCCTCCAGGTGGCGTATCATTTCAATCGACAATAAAAATAAAATGACCCTCAAGGTAGTGAAATTGTCACGTCGGCATATACGATGCAGATGATAAAATTATTTTCCAGGTAGTGTATCACTTAAATCGATAATAAGTGATATGGTAAAATTACTTTCTAGGTAGTGTATCACTTAAATCGATAATAAAATGTCCCTCCGGGTGGTGTATCATTTCAATCGACAATACAAATAAAATGACCCTCCAGGTAGTGAAACTGTCACGTCTGCTAATACGATGCAGATGAAGTCCTTGACGAAAAGCCGTAAATTTTCTTTCTCTAGATTTTCATTTGATTTATTCTTGAACATGGTTGTATCTTTGCTATAGACATTGTGTTGTTGGGATTTGGATGAAACAATGTTTATCACGTTTCCATGTCTTTGATATAAGCAATATAAAATAATTCCTGTATACACAAAAAAATTGTAAATTTTGGGGAGAGCTTTTCGCCCCCTTGACTTCTCCATATTCCTCAATCGTAAGAACTTGTTGATTTTAGAGCAAACTGATAAACATTCTTTCATAGAAAAATCATTAGTTTTAAAGAGAACTGATCTGTGTCAATTTCTTTAGTTGTCTGCTCCTTGTTCTGCTATCTCAGATTGATTTCTGATCTCCTGACTCTTGATAGATAAGACAAAATATTTTATGCCAAAACAAATGAAATAGAGGAAAAAATTTTATGAAAAATAAATTTCAAAAAGTAGTATTTTGAAAAACGGTTACTGCCAAGTATCATGTCACATCAAGATTAGTGAAATTCTTTGAGTCTGATGCTTGGAGATCTATCTGATTATTCATTGAAGAGTATTCCAAGACACTCAAGACTGCCCATAAAACTATGTTGAATTTTTTAGGCCATCCTCAAAATTTTTGTCCCAGTTCCATGTCTCGGCTTATCTTCAACAGCCGGTGAGTAAATCACGGAATTTTTGAGATCCTCCCGAAAATTCTTTCCCAATTGTCAATTGCAGAGTAACTTTAGTCTTGACTCATTGAGGAAAATCTCTCCCAGTTTCTATTTTAAGGCAAAATAGAAATCTTACGGGAGATATGACCGAATCCTCTTGGCGCCTACGTATCCCATTGAGACATGAATCAGGTAAAATATAGTTCCCATCAAAGGTTAACAATAATAAGAAATTCATAAAGAAACTGATCGAGGCCGACATAGGCCGCCTACGTATCTCATTCTTGAGAATTCAGGTCGAACGTAGTTCCAATACAAAGAAATATAAAAATGGATAAATGGGTGACCGAGGCCAACATAGACCACCTACGTATATCATTCTTGAGAACTCAGGTCAGACGTAGTTCATTACAAAAGGGATAAAATTCAAAACAAAGCGATTACAAGCAAAAACAAAATGAATAAAAGGAAATGAAAAAATGCAAATTAAGCTTTACACGTAGTATTTTTTGACAACATATTAGTGTATCGTCTTTAGCTAGACAGTGCATCCATCTCCGACAAGACCAAGGCACCTCCAGATAATAATTTGCGAACCATGTAAGGGCCTTGCCAATCCGGTGCAAATTTCCCTTTGTACTCTTCCAGAAATGCACTTGAGGACCAACTGACGGATTTCAAAACTTCTGACGCTGACATTCTTGTGGAAAGCATGAATCATTATCTATCGATATAGCTGCCCATGACAAACAACAACCATCTTTATTCTGATAAATCAAGTTAAATGATCAATCCGCTAGCTGACCCATTCAACAATACTAAACTCAGCTTCTTTGATAATTCTCAAGGATGGTATCTGAGCTTCAGCAGGTATGACTGCTTCTTGTTACATATACTAGCAAACATGGAGTAGCTCCGATCGATATTCTTAGAGTCATTCAATAACCCAACAAAGCATATGATAACATATCATGCCAACCTCGATGATAGTCGATTATTTTCCTCAAAATCATCTTGATATTCTTATTGACAACCTCTACAACTCCGATCATTTAGGGACGATAAGCAATTGAATTTCGGTGAATGATCTTAAATTGATCATATATCTCTCTCATCAAGTGACTATTGAGATTTGCACCATTATCAGTAATGATGGATTCTGGTACTCCAAACTTGCATATCAAATTATTGCGAACAAAATCCGCTAAAACTTTCTTGGTTATCGGCTTGTAAGAAGTTGCTTCCACCCACTTGGTGAAGTTATCAATGGTAACCAAAATAAACCTATGTCCATTAGAAGCGGCTGGCTCTATTATACTGATGACATCTATACCCTAAACTATGAATGACCAAGGTGAACTCATAACATTGAGTTCGTGAGGCGGCACTCGGATCAAATCAGCATGCTCTTGACATATATGACATTTCAACACAAACTTGCAACAATCATGCTCCATAGTCATCCAAAAAATAGCCGGCTCGAAGGATCTTTCTCGCCAAAGTGACCCCATTCATATGCTTACCATAAACTCTAGCATGTATTTGTTTGATAAGCTTCGCAACTTCAACAACATCGATACATGTGAGGAGACTTAAATCTGAGGTCCTCCTATAAATTACTTCTCCACTCAGAATGAAATTGAGGGCCAAACGGAGTATTGATTTCTTCTTGTTAGACGTCGCATTCTCAGGATAAGTTTCGGACTCTAAATATTTTTTAATATCAAGATACCATGGCAAACCGTTGGGTTCTTCTTCAACATAGGAACAATGTAATGGTTTCTCCTTTATCGTTATATCCATAGGATCAATATAATCGGCATCTGGATGTTTAATCATTGTGTCGATGGTGGCAGGATCATCGGCCAACTTATTATGTATTATGGGAGTATGTCTGAACTCAATCTTAGGGAATCTTTTGCACAACTTCCGTATGTACTGCACGTATGGCATAATTTTTGGTTTTTCCACAACCCATTCTCCTTGTACCCGATGAATTAAAAAATCTGAATCTCAAATAACCAGAAACTCGTGGACATTCATGTCGATGGCCATTATCAATCCAAGAATACAATCTTCATATTCAGCCATGTTGTTTGTGCAATTAAATCGGAGATTAGCTACAATGGTATAGTGTTGACCACATTCTGACACTAAAACTGCTCCAATCCCTCTTCCTTGGTGATTTTCCACTCAATCAAACAATAACCTCCAACCCGGATATGCTTCAGAAATATCTTCACCCACAAATGATACTTATTCATCGGGAAAATAAGTCTTTAGCGGTTCATACTTTTCATCGACAAGATTTTCGACAAGATGAACAACCAAGGTTTGTGCTTTTATCGCCTTCTGAGTCACATACACAATATCAAATTCACTTAAAAGCATTTTCCATTTAGCCAACTTTCTGTTCGGGATCGCCTTCTGGAAAATATACTTCAATGGGTCCATCCTTGAAATGAGATATGTAGAACAAGAAGACAAATAATGCTTCAATTTCTGGGTAATCCAATTTAGAGCACACCATGTTCTTTCTAAAAGAGTATGACGAGACTCATATGGAGTGAACTTTTTGCTTATGTAATAAATTACTCGCTCCTTCTTCCATGTCTCGTCATGTTGACCAAGTACGTATCCAACTGCGTTATCTAAAACATACAAATATAGCAACAACGGCTCCCTTCTCACAGAGGAACAAACACCGGTGGATTGAATAGATAGTTCTTGATAGTATCGAAAGCATTCTGACACTCTTCAGTCCATTTTGTCAAATCATCTTTCTTCAACAGCTTGAAGATAGGCTCACACACCACAGTTAATTGAGATATGAATCAACTAATGTAGTTCAACCTCCCTAAGAAACTCATGACTTCCTTCTTAGAGTATGGAGGCGGTAATTCCTGAATCCACTTGATCTTGAAAGGATCGAGCTCAATACCCCTCCTGCTGACTATAAGTCCATACAACTTGCCAGCCGGCACTCCAAAAACACGTTTGGCAGGATTTAGCTTCAAGTTGTAATGACGTAGACGATCAAAGAACTTTCTAAAATGAGTCAAATTGTCTGAACTCTCGCGGGACTTAATTATGACGCTATCTACATACACCTCGATCTCCTTATGAATCATATCATGAAATATGGTCTACATATCTCTCATATAAGTAGCACCAACATTTTTGAGACCAAATAGAATAACCCTGTAATGATATACACCCCAAGGAGTAATAAAAATTGTCTTTTTTGCATCTTATTCGTCCATGAGGATTTGATGATAGCCTATGTAACAATCCACAAATCACTGCATTTCATGCTTAGAATAATTATCGATCAGAATATGAATGTTTGGCAACAGAAAATTATCCTCTGGCCTGACATTGTTGAAATTCGAGTAATCAAAAAAAATTATGATCTTCCCATATTTTTTTGTGGCCGAAACAATGGTTGACAACCAAGTCGGGTATTGTGTCATTTCTACTAATAGTGACTCAATTTGTTTGGTGATCTCATCTTGAATCTTTAAACTTAATTCAAGCTTCAACTTCCGAGCTTTCTGTTTCACTGGACTAAACTCCGAATTAATCGACAACTTGTGAGACACCACATTGGTACATAGTCCTATCATGTCGTTGACTTCCCATACGAACACATCAATGTATCAGTTAGCAAATAAATAAAATCCTTTCTTTGAGATTCATTCAGGTGGACACTTATTTTGACTTCTTTGACACACTCTTGGTCTCCCAAATTCGTAGTCTCAGTTTTATCCAAATTTGGCTTATGTTGATTTTCGAACTGTTGAAATTTCTCAATGACATATTCCGGTACCTCATTTTCCTCTTCGTATTCTTCACCCTCGTCATCATCTTCCTCATTTTGTTTGTTCAGATCGTGATATTACATGACATTGGCATGTTTAAAATTAATATTACTAAAATAATAAACAAACAAAGTTAGAAAAGTAAAATATAGCAGAAAAGTAACAAACAAGTTTTTAATAAAAGATGCTTTCATTCAAATTGGAAAATAATGCAAAACTTTTTTCATGGCAAAGGACCATGTTGCCTTTTTAAACATCAGATGGGGAATTTTAAATTTCAGACAATTCAATAGAAATCAAAATGATGAGTTTCAAGTCTCTTCCGGACTACAACCAAATTTAAAATCATGCATAAACAATGTCCTTCTACCAAAATGATCGAGGAATCAAGATTTGTATGGAAGTCCAGTTCTGTAGGGGCTCTCCAAGCTTAGAATCACGGATACCAGTTAGCTAAATTTCGTCTTCTATGACAACATCGATCTCTTCAAAAAGGCCACAGATCCCTTCCACAAGGTCGTCATGATCGGCGTACTCACGGACTGGAAATGATTGATACAGATGAGGGATTGGCTTAGCCAATGCTTGATCACTGTTCTTCATCTTCATCTCATCATCTGTGGGGACGTATCCCAAACCATATCTCGCTCCATTGGCGGAAACTTTAATAGACTCAATAATTTCTTGGGAATTCCTTTCCAATATGAAACCTGGCTGAACCCATTATGTAGCATCACAGTGGCGATCATCTGGTACACAGAAGAAATAGGAGGTTGTGGGGGCTAAATCATTACCGGTGGCATTTATCAGCTCCACCATGTAGAAATTGGTGCCTCATGAGACTTCATTAATAATTGCGCCTGTCTGTTGGAGTGACTCTCTTCGCTATGAATAACTAGTTCTAGTTCCTTCCAAACGAGCTTCATCATCTAGTGAAGAGTAGAAGGCACAACCCCAACCATGTGGATGAAATGCGTTCCTAGAAGAAGGTTATATTTGGTGTCAATGTCCATGACCTGAAACTGTGCACTGTAATTCGCCGAGCCCATTTGGATGACCAAACTCACTGCTCCCAATGTGTCTCTTTATACCCCGTCGAAGGCTCTAACATTGATTTGGTTTTGTTCCAGCTTCCCCAAGCCAAACCTTAACTGTCTCAGAGTCAACAGTGGGAAAATGTTGACACCAGACCCATGATCCACCATGACACGGTTTTTGACCCTTTCCCGGCATGTGACAGTGACATGCAATGCCTTGTTGTGTGACCTCCCTTCAAAGGGAAACTCTTTGTCACAGAAGGTAATCCTATGCCCTCGGATAACATTGTTGATCATAGCCTCTACATTATCACTTCTTGTGCTTATGGGCACATAAGTGTCATACAAAGAATTCATCAAGTCCTGCTTATGCAGCTGGGGGCTCATCAATAGGGCCCACACAGAAATCTTAGCCAGGGTTTTCTCTAGATGCTTAACGATCAAATAGTTTTGGGGCTGTATCTTCCTTTAGAATTTTTCAGCCTCGCCCTCACTTATCGGCCTTTTTACTTGGTCCTTATTCTTACCTCCATGATCCAACTCTTCAAATGTATAACACCTTCCAGATCGAGTAATACCCTAAGCGATAGATGTTTCAATCACAAACTTTGGCCTAGCAAGAGTTTCTAATGGCACCAAGGCTACAACCTTTGCGGGTGTCAAGATCACAAACTCCTTTTTTCTCCATATTGCTCAGCGAGGCCATAACCCTTTCTAACTCATCATGAACAATAAGAGTTATAGCCTTAGTCATGCACCAGTCATCATCTGTCTCTATCATGTTGATATTGACGCCTTCATGATTCGGCAAAGGATTGTCTTGACATTGGGTGCGACTGTTTGAAGAGAAACCACTTCTTGGTCGATCAAATCTTGAATCTTGTGTTTGAGGTTGATAAAATCCTCACTATCATTTCCAACACTGTTATAGTGATACGCAAACCTTTGATCGGATCTATAGAATTTCGAACTAGTATCCACCAGTTTGGGCCCCACCAGGTGAATGTATCCATCCACAGTCAGTTGCTCGTACAACTTTGTTCGTCTTTCAGCGAGCTTGGCAAAGTTTATGGGGGGATTCTTCTCAACTTTGGGTCGAGGGGATCATAGTTGCCTTGTTAGGGAGGAGGCATTTGTTGATAATTTTAGGTATTTGGGCGAGGAGTTTTGTTTCTTTGATAAGGATTTGTTTGATAGTTCGGTAATGGATATTGTTAATTCGAAGGCGTATTTTGGTACAGTGGAGCTTGAACTTGATATACTGGGGGTGCTCTATAGTTTGACTGCGCATTGGCACAATTAAGAGCAACATTTTGGTTAATGGGGATGGAATTTGATAAAACGGAGGAGAATTTTGGTAAACGGTAGATGGATTTTGGCAATTTGGTGTGGGTACATTTTGGTATGTGGAGGTAGAATTTTGGTAGATGGGTGGAGGAAAATTTTGATAACCACCTTGCGTATAGTAAGCTTGGTAAGTATTATTGGAATTCCGAGGATGACCTTGGTAGGACGATGGTTTTCTGGAGGTTGTCCTCTCTTCGTAAGAGACAACAAAATTATCTTCTATTTTTTTTCTTCAACAACCCCGATGATTCGGGTGACGCAACAACATGGGCAATCTTCCCAGTTTTCAACCCATCCTTGATAGTATGACCAACCTTGACTATATCAACAAATTTTTCTCCAACAAGAAACATGATTCTATCATAGTATTCGGGCTGTTGCACAAGCACAAACACTTCAACTATCTCATTTTCGTACATATGAGGAGGCCGTACTCTAGCTGCTTCTTTTTGCCATCTATACGAAAACTCTTTGTAGCTTTCATTTGTTTTGTTTCATCTTTTCTAAGGAATAAAAATCGTGGACGATCTCTACATTGTAGGAAAACCATTCAATGAAGTCCTTAGCTAAAGCATTCCAGTTGGGGCACTGTCAGGTCTCGTGAGATGTAAACCATTACAAAGCTTCTCCGCTCAAACATTGGCTAAAAAGCCGCATTAGTGCAACTTCATCTCTACCAACCCCTATGAGCTGGTCACAATAAGCCCTTAGATGCACTATGGGATTCCCCGTTCCTCCAAAGTATCACACTTTGGCATCTTGAAACTTTCTAGGAGGTCCAAATTTGGATGAATGCATAAGTCCTCCTAGTTCAAACCAGAAATGTCAGGAATGCATTGAAATTCCTTCATTGCTCTACGGATCTCCTCCTTTATGTCTATTTTTGCGGACTCTTCTTTTGACCACGTATCTCTTTCCTGCTCCTCAAAATGGTCGAGCTCAGAACCATTCACGTCATGCTCATTTGGAATGGGCTTGAAAGGTAGTTTTTGTGGGTAGAGGTGGAGCCATAGAGGGACTTGGGGCATTTTAAGTGGTTTGGTAATTTTTCGGGAAGGTTTGGGGGTTAGTGTGTTGATTTTGGTGATGGAGGGATGTTTGGGGGTGGAATGTATTTTGGTTTTGTGGTAGTGGAGCGGTTTGCTGATGGGCCTTTGAAGGGGGAGGAGGTATTTGGGAATTATTGTTTTGAGGAAGAGGTGGGGTTTGGTATGAGGCTGAGGCGTATTGAGGATTTTGTGTAGTCAAGTCCATTACATAAGGATTCTGAGTATGAGTAGACGGCAGAATCTGAGTTGGATCCATGTTTGAAGAAGAAAAATATAGCGGAGGCCTTCCATCAACAACACCGTTGGATGTAAAACCTGGTGGAGGCAAATCTGTCTCATTTGCATTTCTACTCTCATCTCGTCAATCTATTGTATAAAATGCGTAATCAGTTCACTCTGATCCGCTATGGTGGGTAGAGCCACCACAACGTTAGTAAGACTCATTTCTTCGTTGTTGTTCCCCATTTATGCTATTCCCTTATCTGAACTTTGGCTGGGGAAGGAATCTGCAGGCTTCATCAGCCAGTTTAATCGACACATACCAGTTTGTAAGTACCTTTGGAGGAAAACAACTCAAAGATAAATTTGTTAGTTTGAGTTCGGAATACGTAATGCAGGATGTTATAAAGAGAACAGACAAACACACAAAGTTGCTTTGCTTGAGGACATTTTAACCCATGAGTAAAGGAAAACTATTTTTTTGAACAAGAAGGAGTTTGATTGTTTTATCACTATCTTGAAAAGGTTAAATCACGTTTAACTAAGGTCTTCTCGCTGTATCTCTTTGACGTCCGTTGATCTGAGCCTCAAATTTCCTTTTAGCATTAAAAGGAGATAATGAAACTATTAAAAGATAGGGTCCGGGCCTTGAGAGGCTGCCTACATATCTCACAAGGAGAATTCATGCCCCACGTAGTTCGAATAGAGGAAATACTTGTTTTTCATCCATCCATTTTTAATGCTTATAAGAAAATGGAAAATTGACAACAAAGATTTAAAAGATAAAACACAAGGAAATTTATGTTTTCTTAGACCAAGTGTCAAGACCAACGACACCATCCACAGTCCATAGGTGGCATGATGGCCCGTCAAAGTATTATAATACCCTAATACCTAGATAAATCATACACAGCAATTTGGGCTTCTCAACTAATTCCTTTGACTCACATTCTAAACCCTTTAACAAAATTATTTTTTAAGATAATAAGTAATATTTTGTCAATTCAGTCCCTAATTGAGTCTGGTCCCAATCTTTCAATTAATAAGTATATAAATATTGTAGGTCATATTATTTTTTAACTATTGATACATTGTACAAGTTGCTTTAACATATTTGGTATAGAAAATTTGAGCAAAACTACAATTAGACAAAAAAACAAATTGGACAAAAATAATTTAGGGATTTAAATTATATGGAACCAGGTAAATTTCCGGCGCTTCGCGCGGTGGAGAAATATGTCTATAATCAACTTCCGAATATATGATAATACATGTGTTTTAAGCGGATACAACCCTACAATAAATTGTCAACAATATTTTATCCAAAGATGATATGAGTTGTTTTATATTCTTAAGATGAAAAGGATTTGATTCTAAGTGTTTACAAATATTGTTAATAATTCTTCATTTTACTGTAGTTGTTCATCACCAAAGTCTTTACAAAAGATAAGTAATTGTCTCAATGTCTATATTTGTATTTTTAAAAAGTTCTAAAAACAACATTATATAAGTGCGAGTGTTTTTCTCCTACTCAAAGCCTCCACATACAAAATCTAAATATGATACATCTTATATAAGTAGTTGCATACTTGATAAGTTAATTATTAAAATATAAAACACTTATCTTGGAGTTCAATGAAATTACATTTGTTGCATAAATAATTTGGATTAAATGTGTCTTGGCATGTCCCTTAATCAAAATCAACGCAGTCGTTGAACCTCTTTGATATGTAAAAGACATATTTTATTGTTTATATTTTTATCAATATGGTTAAGACTTTATTGTTTTTGGGACTTTTAATCTAATGTTTAGAAGGAGGTAATTATTTCCATAATATGTCATTAATATAGATTCATCCTACATTGAGGGGTAATTCATTGACTCTAACCTAATATTTGAACCCCAAACGTTTGATTAAGGTTGAGTACAATACTTACTGTCCCACAACATTCCTTTATTTTTTGAATGCCACTAATCAATTGAATACCTCGATAAGATAGAAAGTTGAATAACTAAAACTCCAAGGTAGTGTTGAACCACCCTAAGTTTTGAATAGTAAAAGTCCTTTGTTTCACATCTCATGGATCTTTTAGCCACTGAAAGATTAAAATCATATATTTTACAAGTTTAAAAATTCTAATCTACATGACAAAAATTGTCTAATGATTACATAAAACTCTTGATTAACATATCTTTAAATTTCAACATAATGATCAAAAGCATGAACATAAACAACAAAGTTTAAAATATGCACACAAAAATTAAAAAAAATAAAATAAGCAAAGATTAGTGACGGTAAGCAACATAAAAGAATCTTTACTAACAAAATGAAACAAAAAGGAAAAATAGAGTCAGTGAATGCACATTGTTCCCTTAAGAAATTAGTCCATTCTACTATCTGAAGTTTAATGGAATAGATTCTCTCATGATAGAGCGATTCTATTCACAAGTGTGTTGATACAAAAACAATGGTATCAGTTTGTCACTCAACATGAGCAAAGTACACGAATATAATTCTACAGAAAAAGAAGAAGAAGAAGTAGTTCAGAATTTTTGTTGTTATAAAATGAGAGAAAATTCCTCTATTTATAGACAATAAAGGGTAGTATCAATAAATGCATATGGTGCCCTAACAAGAAAGTCACAATTTTTCATAAAAGTCACAATATTTCTTAAAAGTTGCAACTCTTAGTAAAAGTCGCAACTGTATATTCAAGTTGCAACTCTCCATAAAAGTCGCAACTCTTCATAAAAGTTGCAACTCTTCATAAAAAGTCACAAATTTTTGTAAAAGTTGCAACTTTTCATAGAAAGTAACATTTTTTTTAAAATCACAACCTTTCATGAAAGGGAAGACTAATTTTTGAAATAAATAAGTTAAAAGAGAATTCTTGTTTATGATTACGCCACATAAGCGGACCTAAGGTTCTCTTTTATATAAATATATGATAGTTAAGTCCTCATATAGATTATAAGTGTGAATAATAAATAAAAATCAAATTCAAAGGGATAATATGAAATTTATATAATATCAAGGTATAATGAAGAACTTTGTGAAAATTCAAGGGAGATTATTATGCCTTACTCCTTTTATTTATTAGCTGCTTAGTAGTACAAACAGTTACTACATATGTACTATCAAAAAAGCATTTAAAGGAATGAAAAAATGGTCGTTGGCTCACCCTGTACACATATTTGGTCAACATGATGTAATAAAAAAAATATGGATCTCAATTAGTAAGTACAAATACATACATGATTAATTTGAATTTACACCGCGCAGGATCCATTTGGGAGAAGTACGACCTAATAAAGAAAGATAATAAATAAATTTCCACTTCGAGATATCTCATTGGAGAAGACTAATCTATTAAAGGAAAAAAGTTAATACTGAAAAGAGATGTTATCTTTTATTATTGATCTACAACAAAAATTAATTTCAATATCATAAGTATCATGTTTAAGATAAAACAAATTTAATGAAAATTCGGTCAATTCATATTTTTATTAGTGATAAAATTTTAAAATAATTCTTACTATTAAACTTTGTATTTGGTCAAACTAAGCTCCATAAATTGTAACAAATATGGAAAATAGTTTACAATATGCTAGTCTTTCATTTATCTTTTCAAAATATTGAAACAAAGTACAAAAGGATAGAGCCTCTGATGCGTGTATATAAGAACATAGATACATTACATTTCCATAAAAAGTCATACTTTATATACACATTTCATATCAATTACTATTTTCCTTCCCCCATCGCCACCCCATCATATAAAATCGTTTTTCTTCTCTCAAGTATATTTGGCTTATAAATCCTAATGTGTAACATATGGAGGGTCATATTCATCAACAACAATTTACAGGTAATCAACAACAATTGAACATATCTGGTATATTTTCACAAGTGAATTATATGAGTGGTGGTATGCATACATCCGTAGCACAACCTTTTGAAGTTGTGAATAGTAATACAAATGGTAGAGATAAGTTTTTCAGAAAATGGAGTCTTGTACAACCAATTTATTCCTTGATGATTCTAGATCAACATAAATTTAAAGAGTATTGTAAAGCCAAGTGATTTCTTGATTAATCATAACAAACATCAGTTTATGAATCATCAAGGTGTCAATACAGATACAGGTGGCGGAGATAGGTTGTTTCCACAACAAAGTGTTGTAGACCCATGTGATTTCTTGCTCAATATTGGCAGCACAACCAACATAAATTTTTGAGTAATCAAGATGTTAATATTAATAAAAGTAGTGCACATGAGTTATTTCCACAACAGACTGGTGTATCGCCAACCAATGACTTGAATCAACATCAATTTATGAGTCATTAAGATGGTCATACTGATATATGTAGTTTAGATGAGTTATTTCCACATTGTAGTGCATTTTCTCGGGATCAACCTTATGATCAACATAAGTAGATGATATTCATAAAGCTATTAATATTAATAAAAGTAATGCACATGTGTTATTTCCACTAAAAAAATAACATAGAGCCAATGGATTCCTTGATGATTGAGGAACAACATTATGATCAATATCAGCTTATGAGTCATCAGGGTATTAATACTAACAAAAATGGTGGAGATAGGACGTTTCCACAAAAAAGTTTTGTAGAGCCAAGTTATTTCATGATGACCCAAGGTAGTGCACTAGAGTTATTACCACAACAGAATGATACAGATCCATCATATTCCTTGATGACTCAGGATCAGCATCAGCATTAGCATCATGATCAACATCAATTTATGAGTCCTCAAGGTGTGAATACTGATACATATAGTGGAGATGATAGTTTCTTTTCAAAATTTTGTATAGAACAGTTATAAGAATTATTTGATATATGAAGGAGCTCAACCAGAATTTTCATGTAGACCTATTGCAACATAATTAAATAGGAATACATATCCAACAAAATGAAACTTATTATGGAAAGACATACCCAACAAGAACCCGTTATAACTTATACTCAAGCATTTGACGTATTACTACTTTCTAATGATTAACTTCAATTTTTATCATCACTTTAAGTGCCAATTTAGCACATAATTTTAAAAGCATCATTATATAATAATGACAAATAGTAAATACAAATTTATTTCTGAATATCTAATTTCCATATTTTTCTTAGTTCTTAACCGTCATTGTAAAAGAGATATAACATGATTTTATCTTCTTGTACAACTAAGATTAGTTGTTGTATCCCTTTAGGACTCATTATTTTATTAACACTTATATATATTCTGCATTAGCTTATGAATAATGCAGAATACTTCTCATTCCCAGTCTAGTTGTATAAGTTGTTTTATTGCATCAGGGCTCTAAAAGCTCACACGAGTATGATCCTAATTTCCACCCTCTAATTCTAGATGCTGCCTCACACAAAAATAATGGCCCCAATACAAGCATTGTTAATGCATATACCACAGCCACTAATATTGTCATCGTGCAATTTAACCCTTCCTTTCTATAACCCATCAAACTTGCTGGCAGCTATATCTTCACCACCTGGAAGGCATAAATGTTGTTTCTTATGCAAGAACATAACCTTTTTGATCATATTGATGGCACAACTGTTGCTTCTCCAACCTCACTTATAGGAAACAATGAAACCACTACGAATCCACCTTATATGAACTAGTTTCGACAAGATCAACTTGTCCAAAATACAATCTTAGCATCGGTGGGATGTACACTTGCGTCAATATTGCAAAAGTCACATTGGCACACAAAGGTTTTGAATCCCTGCACACTACCTTCGTCAATAAACCACATACAAGAATTATCTGTCTCCAAGATCAACTAGCTCGTATTACCAAAGAAATTCCAGGCCTGATAGTACATCCAATTGATGATAAACTTGCAATCGGTGGAGCACCAATCACTGATGTGCAACTTAATGTGAGAATCCTCCGAGGCCTTAGGCATGACTATGACACTATCTTTACAGCCATCCGGTCACATGAAACATTGATCACCTTTGAACTTTATGAAAAACTACTTGACTATGAGATCATTCTTATGCATGAAGAATCCAAATGAACAATACTCATTAGTGCTCCAGTTGCTCAAAGAAACAACCAAGCACATTCAAGAAATAACATAAACAAAAAACATGCAAGTAATACCTCACAAGGTATCCAATGATGGATATTAGACAACCCGAAACTAAACAAATACCCAGCATTGGCGGTCTCGTTGTTATCGATAACCTCTCTCTTAACATTCCTGAGAACGTCCGTAATGCAAACTCTACCACTAGCAGCAACTCTAACGTTGTTGATCAGTTTAATCTGTGTTCTAGAAATTGATAAATCTTGTTGGCAGCCAAAATCAGTTTAATCAGTTTAACAAACGTGTGGGCACAATCTGTTGGTCATCTTGATAGCTCTTCTCCATCTCCTTCTACAACTATTACACAAAAAATAGGGAGGTTGCATACCCAGATATAGCACACGAAAATAGGTAAAATCATGTTTTCTCTGCTTTATAGCTCGTTTGAATTTGAAAATTCGCCCGTTTGTTCTTTTGGACCAACTTATGCCATTATAAAGGTCATAACGAAGCACGTGAAAACTTTTGGTAAAATAAATTTGAAATGTTGTATCACCGATAATCCATGAACTATAACACATAAAAATTGATAAAATGTGACTTTTCCTGCTTTAAGGTTTATTTGAAGTTGAAATTGCATTTGTTTTCCCCTAAAAACAATCTGACGACATTGATAAGGTCATAAAAGACGTCCATGAAAAATTTCAGCAAATAAACTTATGGAATACTATCACAAAAATCCCATGGACTATAGCACAAGTAAATCGTCAAAATTATGTTTTCCTTCTTTTGGGCTCGTTTGAACTATAAAGTGCGCCAGTTTTTCCTCCGAACCAATCAACTCCATTAATAAGGTCATATAGATCTTTCATGAAATTTCAGCAAAAAAAATTCAAAATGTTGTATCACAAAAAATCGGTAAAATCAAGTTTTTCCTGGTTTGGGGTTTGTTTAAACGTAAAAACATATAGGTTTTCCCCACGACAATAAATTACGCCATTATAAGGTTGTATTGGACGTCTATAAAAAAATTGGCAACATAATATCTGGAATTGTTTCACAAGAAATCCTTGGACTATAAGACAGAAAAATTTGTATGATATGAATTTCCAGCATTGGAGCTCGGTTGACCTTGAAAATGTGTTTTCGCCCTTCAAAACCAACTGAATCTATTAGTAAGGTTGTAACGGACGTCCATGAAAAAATTCGTTAAATGAAATTCTGCATGTCTCACGAAAAATCCATGAACTATATCACATGCATATTGTTAAATTTGGGGTTTTTCTGCTTTGGGGCTCGTTTAACTTGAATATGTGACCGTTTCCCCCTCTGGATCAACTGAAACCATTAATAAAATTGTAGCAGACGTCCATAAAATATTTCAACAAACAAAAATTTTGGAATCCTATCACCAAAAATCAAAGGGCTATAACACACAAAAATCAGTAAAATCTAGTTATTCCTATTTTGTGGCTCGTTTGAACTTGAAAAATGTGATTGTTTTCTTTTCGGGATATAATGACGCTATTAATAAGGTCATAACAATGTCCATGAAACTTTTTGCAAAATATTTTGGAATCATATTTACAAATATTCATGGACAACAGAACAAGTAAATAGGTCAAATCTAGTTTTTCTTGCTTTGAGGGCTTGTTTGAACTTTTATTCTCGCTTATTTGCACCTCTAGACAATTTGAATCCATTAGTCAGTTCGTAGCAGACGTCCATGAATAATTTTAGTACGAAAAAATTTGATACTTGTATCACCAAAAATCTATGGACTATAGCACACGAAAATTGTTAAAATCTTGCTTTTCCTACTTTGGGCTTGTTTGAACATTAAAATGTGTCTCTTTTCCCCTCGAGACCAAATAATGACATTAATAAGGTTGTAACGGATGCCCATAAAATTATTTAACAAAAATAATTATGGAATTTTGTATCACAAAAAATCCATGGTAGCACAGGAAAATTGGTAAAATCTTATTTTTTTGCTTTAGAGCTTGTTTGAGGTTGAAAACGCGCTCATTTTCCCCTCAATACTAACTGATTCCATTTATAAGATCATAATAGAAGTCCATCAAAAGTTTCAAAAAAATTATTGAATCCTATCGCAAAAATCCATGGAGCATGACAAAATAAAATTGATACAATCTGGGTTTTTTGTCTTTGGGGCTCATTTGAATTTGAAAATGTCCGTTTGCCCCTCGTGACCAATTGATGCAATATATAAGGTTATAGCGGATGTCCATAAAAAATTCCAACAAAAGAATATCAGAATACTCTACCTCCAAAAATCCATAGACTGTATAGGTAATGAAAATTGGTAAAATCTGGTTTTTCTGACTCTTTGGTCGTTTGAACTTTAAAATGCGTCTGTTTTGACAGATGTTTAAGAAGATGTAAAATAATTCTGGAATCTTGTATAAACAAAAATTCATTACTATAAGCCTACAAAATGTTGTAAAATTTGTTTTTTCCAACTTCGGGGTTCGTTTCAAAACACATCATTTACCCCTCGGGATCAATTGACGCCATTAATAAGATCAGAACCAAAGCCCATAAAAAATTTTGACAATTTTTTTTGGGAATCCTATCATCTTAAATCTATTGACTATAACACACGAAAATTGGTCAAATCCGATTTTTCCTTCTTTAGGTGTCATTTGAACTTGAAAACTTGCCTTTTTTCCCCTCGAGACCAAGTGACACCATTGATAATGTTATAAAAAACTTCCATAAAAAATTTCAACAAAATATTTTTAAAATCCTATCACAAATAATCCACTAAGGGGAAAGGGTTCCAAACCTATCTATCTAATAAGAAGAAAGGGGAGTTCAACCACTTGGCTGTAAGGAGAGGGGTAATCCAAAATCTACTTCTAAGAAGATGTTTAATTGAATTAGTACATTATACATTTGCCAACCAGCAGCAAATGAGGTTCGATTCCCCTTATACACGATTTGGCAAAAAAGACTGATTCAACGAGATATGTCATGCCTGCATTAAGATTGAACTATGTTAATGTTTTGGAAAGGGTATGTTCTCCTTTTGTAACAAATAAACCCACAATACATCCTAATATACCTTCTTAACCGCAAGCATAAGTACTATCTATTTATAATTTATCAGTCCCCAACGGCAAGACTTCTCGCTTTTCATGAATGTATCTCCCCCTCTTCTTATGTGATTTTTACTATTTTTACTCTACTTGCTTCTAGCTTCATATGAGCCCTTACTTTTTCGTAGGTCCGGCAGGGCATGGGAGCCTCAGCTCATGAACCGGTCTATCGAAATAACATCACACGAAAATCTGTAAAATATGAGTTTTTCTCTTTTGTTGCTCGTTTGAATTTTAAAATGCATATGTTTTTCCTCGGGACCAACTGATGGACTTTATAAGGATGTAACGGACGTCCATGAAACATTCTGCAAAAATTATACGAAACCTTGTATTAAAAAAATCCATTGCTTTGGGACTTGTTTGAACTTGAACACGAACTTGTTTGCCCCTCAAGACCAACTAAAGCAATTATTAAATTCGTAAAAGATGTCCATAAAAAGTTTTCAGCAATTTTTTTATAATCCTATCACCAAAAATACATGGATAATAACACACGAAATTGGTAAAATCAGATTTTTGTTCTTGCTTTGGGCTTGTTTAAACTTGAAAGTTCACAAAATCGGTAAAATAAGTTTTTTCTGACTTTTTTCTCGGTCGAAATTGAAAATGCACCTTTTTCCCCATGACCAACTAACGCCATTAATAAGATCGTACCAGACATCTATGGAAAAGTTTTACAAAAATAATTCAGGAATCTTGTATAAAAAAAAATTCATTGACTATAAGCATACAAAATTTAGTAAAATCTAGTTTTTCCTACTTCGAGGTTCGTTTACATTTGAAAACGCATGGTTTTCTACTCAGAACCAATTGACGCCATTAATAATGTCATAAAAGACATCTACAAAACTTTTGGCAATTTTTTTTTAATTCTATCACCTTAAATACACTGACTATGTTTTTAGTGATAGGATTCCAGAAGATTATTTGCCGAATATTTTCATTGACGTTCATTATGACCTTATTAATGACATCAGGTTGTTTTGAAGGTCAAAAAGTCATTTTCAGCTTCAAACAAACCCTAAAGTTTGAAAACCACATCTTAACGATTTTCATGTGTTAAAGTTCATTGATTTTCGATTATACAAAAATTTGGATTTGATTTTCCAATGTTTTTCACGGGCGTCCATTATGACCTTATTAACGGCATCAATTGGTTTAGAGGTAAAAATGGGTGCAAATTCAAATTAAAACAAAAACTAAAGAAGGAAAACCCATGTTTTACTTAATTTCATGTGCTATAGCTAAGTATGCGACCTCTCTATTTTTTTGTGTAATAGTTGTGGAAGAAGCTCGGGAAGATCTATCAAGATAGCCAAATATATTGATCCCGCTCACGAGCATGGAACTACGGGTCTTCAAAGTAGAATATTTTGGCTTCCAACAAGCTTTATCAGTTGCTGGAACACAGATTAAACTGACCAACAAAGTAAGAGTTATTGCTAGTGGTGGAGTTCACATTCCAAACGTTCTCAGGAATTTTAAGAGAGAGGTTGCTATTTCAACGAGAGCGCCACTGCTTGGTATTTGATGAGTCTCTGACATTCTGTAAATTCCATCGTCAGATTCCTTGTGAGGCATTACTTGCCTGTTTTCAGTTTATTTTAGTTCTTGAAGGTGCTTGGTTTTTTCTTTGAGCAATTGGAGCACTATTTAGTGTTGTTCGTTTGGCTTCTTCATACATAAGAAAGATCTATTAGTCAAGTTGTTTTTCATAATGTTCTTCATTAGGTGATAAATATTTCATGTGACCGGATGGATGCAAAGATGGTGTAATAATCGGGCCCAAGGATTCTCACATTAAGTTGCACATCAGTGATTGGTGCTCCACCGATCATGAGCAATTCAATGTTCTATCAGCCCAATAATCTTTTGTAATATGAGCTAGTTTATTTTGGAGACAGATAATTCTTGTATGTTATTTATTGTCAAAGGTAGTGTGCAGGGATTCCCAAAGAGTGTGCCAATGTGACTGTTGAAATAGTTGATGCAAGTGTAGGTTCCACTGATGCTAAGATGGTATTTTGGACAATCTGATTTTGTCGAAACCAGTTCATATAAGGTGGATTGAGAGTGGTTTCATTTTTTCTTGTAAATGAGATTTAAGGAGCAAGCGTTGTGCCATCAATATGACCGAAAAGGTTATGTCCATGCGTAAGCAACGACACATATGCCCTCCAGGTGGTGAAGTTATGGCTGCAAGCAAGTTTAATGGGTAATTAAAAGGCAGGGTTGAACTTCATGATAACAATGTTAGTGGTTGTGCTATCTGCATTAACAATAGTGGCATTGGATGCTTGTTATGCATGTGGCAGCAGCTAGGATTAGAGGGCAAAAAATTGGGATCATACTCGTGTGAGGTTTTATAGCCCTTATACCATAAAAAACCTTATAGGAGTAGACTGGGAATGAGAAGTATTCGGCATGATTCATAAGCTGAGGAAGAATATATATAAGCGTTGATACAATAATGATTGCTAAAGTGATACAACAAATAATCATGATTGTACAAGAACATAATATCACGATATATCTCTTGTACAATGAATGTTAACAATTAAGAAAAATATGGAAACTATATATTAAAAAATAATATCGTATTTATTGTTTGTGTTTATCATAAAATGATACATTTAAACTAATGTGCCAAATTGACCATTAACTTGATAACAATACTTGAGTTTAATCATTACATAGTAGTAATACTTCAAATACTTGAGCATAATTTCTAGCCAAATCTTGTTGGATATGCCTTTCCATAATAGGTTTCATTTTGTTGAATATGTCTTCCCGTAAAATCATGTCGCATTTGGTCTACATGAAAATTCTAATTGAGCTCCCTCAAATATCAAATAATTCTTGTAACTCTTCTATACTAAATTCTGAAAAGAAACTATCATCTCCAGTGTTGCGGTAATAAATCTTCTCCAATAAGATATTTCAAAGTGGAAATTTATTTATTATCTTTGTTTATTAGCCAGCGGTTCTCCCGAGTGGATCCTGCGCAGTGTAAATTTAAAATAGTCTTGTTTGTATTTGTACTTTCTAGTTGAGATCCATATTTGTTCTTATTACGTCATGTTGACCAAAGTTACGTGTACGGGATGAGTCATCGACCACTTTCTCACTCCTTTAAATGTTTTTTGGATAGTACGTATGTAGTAACTGTGTGTACTACTAAGCAGCTACAAAATAGAAGTAGGAATAAGGCTTAATAACCCCCCTTAAATTTTCACAAAGTTATTCATTATACCTTTAAATTATCAAAATGTCATATTATCCATTTGAATTTAAGTTTTATTTATTATTACACTTCGAATCTATATGAGGGTGCTATTACTCACTAAACTTAAGTATTCCATATAATTTAAATCCCTGAATTATTTTTGTCCAATTTATTTTGTTGTCTAATTATAGTTTTGCTCCAGTTTTATATACCAAATACGTTAAAGAAGCTTGTACAATGTATCAATAGCATTACAAGTGCATCACAATTAAATAAATAAAGAAAAGTTGTGCAAATTATCAATAATAATTTTTCAATACCAAAATGATTCATGTAGTTTCATAAATACAATAATGAGTGCAAAAGTGTACTTAATAGTTTAAACACAACAAGAATTACATTTTTGACAATTATTTTAAAAGGGTAGTAGGAACGTCAGAAAGTTTAGAGGTATATATAATATAGAAAAATTAAGTTAAAAACATAATAGGGCCGCCACTATTTATATACTTATTGATTGTGAAAATGGAAACCAAACTAATTTGGGACTATTGTAACAAAATATAACTTATTACCTTAAAAATAATTTTGTTAAAGGATTTTAAATATGGGTCAAAGAAATTAGCTGAGAAGCCCAAATTGTTGTGTGCGGTTTAGCTAGGTATTAGGGCATTATAAAACTTTGATGGACCGTAGTCCCACCTAAAGACTGTGGATGATGACGTTTGTCATTGCACTAGGTCTGTGAAAACTTAAATTTTCTTGGTTTTTTGAATGCGAGTTGATTCAGTTAGTTGGTCTAAAGGGACAAATAGGTGCATTTTCATGTTCATTAATCCCCAAAGAAGGAATAACTAGATTTTAAAGATTATCGTGCTCTATAGTCCATGAATTTTTGGACATATAGGATTTTAAAAAAAATTTCTCTGAAATATATCATAGACGTCCGTTGCAACCTAATTAATGGCGTCAGTAGCATTCCTGAATTTTTTTATTAAAATTTTCCATGGACATCCATTATGATCTTATTAGTCATATTAGTTGGTCGCGAGCGGCAAACAAGCGCATTTTAAAATTCACACAATCCGGAAAGCAGGAAAAACCTAATTTTACCAATATCGTGTATTATAGTCCATAGTCTTTCGATGATAAAGCATTATGAAATTTTTTGCCAAAATTTTTTATGGACGTCCATAATGACCTTGTTAATGGTGTCACTTGGTCCCGAGGGGAAAACAGGCATATTATACTGTTCAAACGAGCCCCAAAGCAGGAAAAATTAGTTTTCACCAATTTTTACTTGCTATACTCCATGGATATTTGGTATGTAGTGTTACAAATTTTTTTGCCAAAATTTTTCATGAGCGTCAGTTTATAACCGAATTAGTGGTGTAGTTTATCCCGAGAGGACAGCATGCACATTTTCAATTTAAAACGAGCCCAAAGTAGGATTATCAGATTTTTCCAAATCTCGGGTGTTATTGTCAATGTATTTTTATGACAGAATTCCAAAATAAGTTGCCGAATTTTTTCACAAGCGCAACGGGCCGTCACAGCTTGCGTAATCCCAGTTGGAGTCGAATTTCTGGTGAAGTTTTAAAGGGGCGTTTTGGACTATTCCTGCTATAATTATATATTTCGTGGGTTTATATTAATAACTCAAATTCTTGGGGGTTAAAAGAGGTAACCTTAAGTTAATTAGTGGGGTATTATTGTCATCTTTTATTCTTAATTATATACTAATTTGGGTAAAAGAAAGAGGGTTTGAATAAGAAAACAGAAAGAACAAGAAGGGAGAGAGAGAAACGATCGAGAGAAGAGGAAAGCACCAAGCTTTGAGGATTAACTTGCTTGATTTCAATTCTTCGGTGGAGGTAGGTTATGGTTTTCATGCTATTCGTAGTAAACTCTTAATAGCGAATGATATGTGTTAGTAGTATTGTAAACCTTCTATATGCTTAATTGTATGCTTGCATGAATGATGTGATTATGTAATTGTGAATAAATAAGCATGATGAAGCTATTGAATCCCAAATCTTGAAAAGAAACCCTAATCTACTTTGTTAATGATGATGCCTTGGTATAAAAGAAGGCTTGATGAACGAAAGTGGTGAGATTAGGGGATCGAGTGCCACGTTCCGGTACCAGGATAGAATATGGATCGGGTGTCACGTTCCGACACCAGGATAGAATATGGATCGGGTGCCACGTTCCGGTACCAGGATAGAATATGGATCGGGTGTCACGTTTCGACACCAGGATAGAATATGGATCGGGTGCCACGTTCCGGTACCAGGATAGAATATGGATCGAGTGTCACGTTCCGACACCAGGATAGAATATGGATCGGGTGCCACGTTCCGGTACCAGGATAGTATATGAGGATCGGAGTGTCACGTTCCGACACCAGGATAGAATATGGATCGGGTGCCACGTTCCGGTACCAGGATAGAATGAGGATCGGAGTGTCACGTTCCGACACTAGGATAGTATATTGAGGAGCGGAGTGTCACGTACCGACACGAGGGGAATAAAGATAATGAATCTTGAAATATGTTAATATATCCAATCTAATGAACTAAATTCCCAATGAGTATGATGATGAGGTGTGAGTCTTCATTGATGTGCTTGGTGTTGTAACCAAGGGTTATGGTAACTGTAAATGCTGCATGCTAAGGATATTAGTTTATTTTATGATATTGCTTAATACATACGGTTTTCTTTTTTGAGTTGGCCGATGATATCTACTCAGTTCCCGTGTTTTGTACTGACCCCTACTTTTATTGTTTTCTTCTTGTTTATTTGTGGAGTGCAGCAAACGTGCCGTTATCTTCGGCTCAACAGTAACTCAAGCCAGTCTTACTACATCGGAAATTCAGGGTGAGCTAATGCTTCTAGCTTGGACTGGATCTTCTTCTTCAAGTCTTGATGCCTTGAACTTTCGGCATGGACTAGCTTCTTATGTATTTTTAGCTTCTTAGAATACTCTTAGTTTAGTAATTTGATTATAGATGTTCTTGTGATGATGACTTCCAGATTTTGGGGATAATAATAGTTATTGATTTTATTAATGAGTTTAAGTCTTCCGCATTACTTTATGTTGATATTACATTGAAATGTTAAGGTTTAGATGGGTTGGTTCGCTCACATAGGAGGGTAAGCGTGGGTCCAGTCGCGGCCCGGATTTGGGTCGTGACAACAAATGAAGAACATCCCCTTTCCAAAACATTAACATAGGTCAATGATAATGAAGGCAAGGCATATCTCGTTGAATCGGTCTTTTTTTTTCATAGCGCGTATAAGGGGAATTGAACCTCCTCTACTGCTGGAGGGAAAATATTTAATAATTCAATCCAACATCTTCTAAGCTTACCCCTCTCCTTACTGTCTAGAAGATGAACACTCCTTTCTTGTTCTTAGTTAGATAGGTTTTGAACCCTTTCCCCTTTTAATATGTTGATGGATTTTTAGTAATAGGATTTTGAAAATATTTTATTCAAATTTTTCATGGATGTCTGGTATGACCTTCTTAATGGTGTCATTGGTCCTCAGGGAAAACATGTGAATTTTCAAGTTCAAATGAGCTCTAAAGTAGCAAAAACCATATTTTACCTATTTTTGTGCTATAGTCAATTGGTTTAAAGTGATAAGATTCCAAAAAAAAATTGCAAAATTTTTTAGGGACGTCTTTTATGACATTATTAGGGGCGTTGATTGGTTCTGAGGAGAAAACCATGCATTTTAAAATGTAAATGAACCCTAAATTAGGAAAAACTAGATTTTACCAAATTTTTTACGCTTATAAGCAATGAATTTTTGTTGATTGAAGATTCCTGAATTATATTTGCCAAACATTTCCATGGACGTCTGGTAAGGCCATGTCAATGGCGTCAGTTGGTCATGGGGGTAAACAGGGCATTTTAAATATCAAATGAGAAAAAATTTATAAAAAAACAGATTTTGCCAATTTTCATGTGATACAGTCTATGGATATTTGGTGGTAGAGGATTCATCAAAACAATTTGTTGAATCTTTTTTGGAAGTCAATTATAACTAGATATATGGTTTCAATTACAAAAAAGAGACAAATGGACACGTTTTAAAATTCAAATGAGCCCCAAAGCAGAAAACTTAGATTTTATCAATTTTCGTGTGCTATAATCTATGGATTTTTGGTGATAGAATTCACTAAGATTCTCATTGAAATTTTTCATGGACGTACTTTATGACTTTATTAATAGCTTTAGTTAGTATCGAGGGGAAAAAGAGCGCATTTTAATGTTTAAACGACCCATAAAGCAGAAAATCTATATTTTACCAATTTTCGTCTACTGCCATTTATTTTTTGTGATACAGGATTCTATATTTTTTTATGTTAAATTTTTTATGTACATCCGTTATAACCTTATTAATGGATTTAATTGGTCTCGAGGGGAAAAGAGTCTCATTTTAATTTTCAAACAAGCTCTAAGGCACGAAATACGGATTTTACCAATTTTAGAGTGCTGTAATCCATGGATTTTCAGTGATACAGGATTTCAAATTTTTTCTTACTAAAAATATTCATTGGCGTCTATTACAATTTGACTAATGGATTCTGTTGGTCTAGAGGGGCAAACAAGTTAATTTAAAGGTTCAAACAAACTCCAAAGCATGAAAAACTAGAATTCACCCATTTACATGTGCTATTGTCGATGGATTTTTGGAGATAGGATTCAAGAATTATTTTGCCAAAAATTTCATGGACGTTGCTATGACATAATTAATGGCGTCAATTAATCCTGAAGAGACAACAATCGCATTTTCAAGTTCATGCAAGCCACAAAACAGTAAAAAATAGATTTTACTGTTTTTCGTGTGCTATAGTCCGTTGATTTTTGGTGACACGGTTCCAAAAATTTTGTTTGCCGAAATATTTCATGATTGTCCGCTACAAACTTACTACTGGCTTCAATTGGCCTCAAGCGGGAAACATTGCATTTTAAAGTTCAAACGAGCCACAAAGCAGGAAAACCCTTATTTTAACAATTTTTGTGTCGTTAGTACACGAATTTTTTATGAGACAAGCAAAAATTCATTTACCAAATTTTTTCATGGACGTCCATTACAACCTTATTCATAACTTAAGTTGGTTTTGAGGGTAAAATAACACATTTTAAAGGACACCCGTGCCTAAAGAAGAAAAACCAGATTTTACCAATTTTTATGTCCTATGGTCAGTCCATTGAAATTTTTGTTGATTTAATTCTGGATATTTTGTGGCGAATTTTTTTATGGACACCCAATACAAGCTTATATATGGCGTAATTTAGTCTCGAGGGGCAAACATGTGAAATTTCAAGTTCAAACGTTCTCCATATCAGAAAAAATTGGATCTTATCAATTTTCGTGTTCTATATTCAATAGATTTTTTGTGATACAATAATCCGGATTTTGTTTTGCTGAAAATTTTCATGACGTCCAATATGACCGTATTAATGGCGTTTATTTATTTCGAGAGGAAAACTAGAGCATTTTAAAGTTCAAACGAGCCCAAAAGTGGGAAAACATAATTTTAACAATTTTTTGTGCTATAGTCGATCGATTTTTGGTGATAAGATACTGGAAGATTATTTCTTGAGATTTTTCATGGACATCGGTTATGAACATATGAATGGTGACAAGTTGTTTTGACGGGAAAAGAGATGCATTTTAAACTTCAGACAAACCTAAAAGTAGGAAAAATCACATTTTACCAATTTTCGTGTGCTATAGTTCATGGATTTTCGATGATACAAGATTTTATGATTTGATTTGCCAAAGTTTTTCACTGTCATCCGTTATGAACTTATTAACCGCATCAGTTTGTTCAGAGGTAAAAACGTGCGCATTTTCAAGTTAAAACAAGCCCTAAAGAAGGAAAAATCGTATTTTACTAATTTTCATGTTCTATAGTTGGGTATGCGACCTCTCCATTTTTTTGTCTTATAGTTGTGGGAGAAGCTGGGGAAGAACTATCAAGATAGCAAAACAGATTGTACGAGCATGGAAGTACGGGCCTTCCAAGTAGAATATTTTGGCTGACAACAAGCTTTATCAGTTGCTTGAACACAGGTTAAACTGATCGACAATGTTAGAGTTTTTGTTGGTGGTGGAGTTTGCATTCTGGACGTTCTCAGGCATGTTAAGAGAGGTTGCTATTTTGACGAGAGCGCCAGTACTAGGTATTTGATGTGTCTCTGGCTTTTTGTAAACTCCATCTTTGGATACCTTGTGAGGCATTACTTGCCCGGTATTCAGTTTGAGTTATTTCATGAAGGTGCTTGGTTGTTTCTTTGAGCAATTGGAGAACTAATTAGTGTTGTTCAATTTGGCTTCTTCATACTTAATAAAGATCTAATAGTCAAGAAGTTTTTCATAAAGTTCTTCATTAGGTGATCAATGTTTCATGTGACCGGATGGCTGCAAAAATAGTGTCATAATCGGGCCCAAGGATTCTCACATTAACTTGCACACAGTGATTGGTGCTCCACCGATCATGAGCAATTGAATGTTCTATCAGCCCAATAATCTTTTGTAATATGAGCTAGTTGATCTTTGAGGCAGGTAATTCTTCTATGTGATTTATTGGCAAAGGTAGTGTGCATGGATTCCCATGTTTTGCATGCCAATGTTACTATTGCAATAGTTGATGCAAGTGTAGGTCTCACTAATTCTAACATGGTATTTGGACAAGGTGATTTTTTCGAAACCAGTTCATATAAGGAGGATTGAGAGTGGTTTCATTGTTTCTTGTAAATGAGATTGGATGAGCAACAGTTGTGTCATCAATATAACAGAAAAGGTTATGTCCGTGCATATGCAACGAGACCAACAGCTTTCAGGTGGTGAAGTTATGGCTGACAGCAAGTTAGTTGGGTAATCGAAACACAGGGTTTAATAGTACGATGACAATATTAGTGGGTATCGTATCTACATTAACAACAGTGGAATTGGGTGCTAATTATGCGTGTGGCAGCAACTAGAAATAGAGGGCAACAAATTGGGATCATAGTCGTGTGAGGTTTTATAGACCTGATACCATAAAACATCTTATACAACTAGACTTGGAATGAGAAGTATTCTGCATTATTCATAAGCTGATGAAGAATATATATAAGCGTTGATACAATAATGAGTTCTAAAGGGATGCAACAAATAATCATGGTTGTACAAGTAGATAAAATCATGTTACATCTCTTTTCAAATGAAGGTTAAGAATTAAGAAAATCTGGAAACTATATATTCAGAAATAATATTGTATTTTCTGTTTGTGTTTATTATAAAATGATGCATTTAAACTTGTGTGCTAAATTGGCCCTTAATGCGATAATAATACTTGAACTTAATCCATACAAAGTAGTAATACTTCAAATGCTTGAGGATAAGTTCTAGTCAAATCTTGTTGGATATGCCTTTCCATAATAAGTTTCATTTTGTTGGATATGTCTTCCCATAAAATCATGTCGCATTACGTCTACATGAAAATTCTAGTTGAACTCCCTCAAAATATCCAATAATTCGTGTTATTCTTCTATACAAAATTCTGAAAAGAAACTATCATCTCCACTATATGTATCAGAATTAACAACTTGATAACTCGTGAATTAATGGTTATCATGATGTTTATCCTGAGTCGTCAAGGCATCTGATTGTTCTGTATCATTCTGTTTCGGTAATAACTCTTGTGCACTACCTTGGGTTATCGATAAGTAACTTGGATGTACAACACTTTATTGTGGAAACAACCTATCTCCACCATTTGTGTTTGTTTTAACGCCTTGATGACTCATGAGTTGATATGGATCACAATGTTGTTCCTGTATCATCAAGGCATCCATTGGCTCTGTATCATTCTGTTGTGGAAATAACTCATGTGCATTACTTGTATTAATATTAACACCTTGATAAATCATCAGCTGATGTTGATGATAAGGTTGATCTTGAATGAATGCACTCCACTGTGCAAATAACTTATCTATACCACCTATATCAGTATGACCACCTTCATGACTCATATATTGATGTTGATTCAAGGCATTGGTTTGATATACGTCATTCTCTTGTGGAAATAAATCATGTGAAATACTTGTATATTAACATCTTGATGACTGAAAAATTGATGTTGGTTATGCTGCCAATATTGAGCCATCGAGAAATCACATGGATCTACAACACTTTGTTGTGAAAACAACCTATCTGCGCCACCAGTATCTGTATTACCACCTTGATGATTCATAAACTGTTGTTGGTTATGATTCATCAAGAAATCGCTTGGCTTTACAACAATCCATTGTGAAAACAATTTATCTCCACCATCTGTATCAGTATTCACATCTTGATGATTCTTAAATTGATGTTGATCTTGAATCATCAAGGAATCAGTTGGTTGTACAAGACTCCATTTTCCAAACAACTTATCTCCAACATTTGTATTCATATTCACACCTTCACAAGGTTGTTCTACGAATGCATACATTCACAACTCGTAGAATTCACTTGTGAATTTATACTAGGTATGTCATGTTTTTGTTGATTATCTTTGATGACCCTCCATATGTCAGAAAGAAGGATTTATAAACCAAAAATACTTGAGAGAACAAAAGGGATTTTATATTAGGGGTGGGGAAGGAAAATAAAAATCGATGTGAAATGTGAATATAAAGTACGAATTTGTATGGAAAAGTAATGTATCTATGTGCTTATATACATGCATCGGAGTAGCTATCCTTTTGTACTTTGTTTCAAGATTTGAAAAAGATATATGAAGACTAGCATATTGCAAATTTTTGGGAAAATGCATAAGTACCCTTTTTCGGCCTACGTGACACTAGTTTGAAAAAAAATGTCAACACACGATGTGCCAATAAGATAGTACCACATAGGATGAAAAGGGGTAGAAAATTATTTATAAAATAAGTTCAAAGAGGTAATAGGACTTTAGTATAGTATAAGTGTCACTTGGATTTCTAACACTAGTTGAGGGGGTACTTTTGCATCATCCCAAAAAAAATTTCCATATTTGTTTCATTTTATGGATCTTAGTTTTACCAAATACAAAGTTAATTAGTATGAATGATTTTAAAAAATTTATAACTAATAAAAAATCCATTGACCGAATTTTAATTTAATTTTTTGTTTTAAATATGACACATATGATATTGAAATTAATTTTTATTCTTAAATCAACAATAAAAGATAACAAATCTTTTCACTATCATTAAGATTTTTCCTTTGATGGATTAGTCTTCTCCAATAATATATTTCAAAGTGTAAATTTATTTATAATCTTCTTTATTAGCCAACGGTTCTCCCGAGTGGATCCTGCGCAGTGTAAATATAAAATAGTCTTGTTTGTATTTGTAATTTCTAGTTGAGATCCGTATTTGTTCTTATTACGTCATGTTGACCAAAGATACGTGTACGGGGCGAGTCATCGACCACTTGTTCATTCCTTTAAATGCTTTTTGGATAGTACGTATGTAGTAACTATGTGTACTACTAAGCAGCTACAAAATAAAAGTAGAAATTAGGCTTAATAATCCCCCTTGAATTCTCACAAAGTTATTCATTATACCTTTAAATTATCTAAATGTCATATTATCCATTTGAATTTAAGTTTTATTTATTATTTACACTTCTAATCTATAGGATGGTGTTATTACTCACTAAACTTAAGTATTCCATATAATTTAAATCCTTGAATTATTTTTGTCCAATTTATTTTGTTGTCTAATTATAGCTTTGGTCCAGTTCTATACACCAAATATGTTAAAGAAACGTGTACAATGTATCAATAGCTTTACAAGTGCATCACAATTAAATAAATAAAGAAAAGTTGTGAAAATTATCAATAATAATTTTTCAATACCAAAATGATTCATGTAGTTTCATAAATACGATAATGAGTGCAAAAGTGTACTTAATAGTTTAAACACATCAAGAAGTACATTTTTGACAATTATTTTAAGAGGGTAGTAGGAAACTCAGAAAGTTTAGGGGTATATATAGAAATATTAAGTTAAAAAAATAATAGGACCGACACCATTTATATACTTATTAATTGTGAGAAGGTAAACCAAACTTAATTTGAGACTATTGTAACAAAATATTACTTATTACCTTAAAAATAATTTTTGCTAAAGGATTTTGAATATGGGTCAAAGGAATTAACTGAGAAGCCCAAATTGTTGTGTGCGGTTTAGCTCGGTATTAGGGCATTATAAAACTTTGATGGACCGTCATCCCACCTACAGAATGTGGATGGTGATGTTGGTTTTTGCACTAGGTATGTGAAAACTTAAATTTTCTTGGTTTTTTGAATACGGGTTGATTTAGTTAGTTGGTCTAAAGGGGCAAACGGGTGCATTTTCAAGTTTAATGAACCCCAAATACAGAATAACCACATTTTAACGATTTTTGTGCTGTATAGTCCATGAATTTTTTGACATATAGGATTGTAAAATTATTTTCTCTGAATTATATCATAGACGTCCGTTGCAACCTAATTAATGGCGTAAGTTGATCTCAGGGGAATAAAAGTTTAAGAGAGCCCCAAAGAAGGAAAATCCATATTTTGTTGAATTTCATGTGTAATTTGCTTATATGATACCGAGATTTTTTATTCCTAAATTTTTTGAGAGAAAAATTTCAAGGACGTCTGTTACGACCTTATTGATAATGTCAGTTTGTCCCGAGGGAAAACATATGTATTTTCAAGTTCAAATGAGCCATAAAGAAGGAAAACACATATTTTACCGAATTTTGAGCTCAATTTCATAATTTTTTTGTGAAAGCATTCTTGAATTTTTTTATTACAATTATTCATGGACTTCCGTTTTGATCTTATTATTCGCGTTAGTTGGTCGCGAGTGGCAAACAAGCGCATTTTAAAATTCAAACAATCCCCAAAGCAGGATTTTTTTACCAATTATCGTGTTTTATAGTCCATAGACTTTTGATGATACAAGTTTATGAAAGTTTTTGCCGAAATTTTTTATGGACGTCCATAATGACGTTATTTATGGTGTCATTTGGTCCCGAGGGGAAAAAAGGCGTATTTTAATGTTCAAACGAACCGAAAGCAGGAAAACCTGGTTTTTACCGATTTTCCTATGCTATAGTCCATGGATTTTTGCTGATAGAATCTTGAATTGTTTTTGGCTGACACTTTTCATAGAGGTCTATTATGAGGTTATTAATGGCGTCACTTTGTCCTAAGGGGCAAATACATGCATTTTAAATATCAAAGGAACCCCTAAAAAGGAAAACCTAGATTTTATCAAATTTCATGTGCTAGTCAATGAATTTTTGGTTATAGGATTCCTGATTTTTTTTGCAAAATATTTAAATGGACGTTTTTTACAACCTTATTAATGGTGACAATTGGTCTCGAGGGTAAAATAAACGTATTTTCAAGTTCAACCGATCCCCAAAGTTGGAATAACCAGATTTTATAGATTTTCATATGCGTCAATATTTTTTTGGTGATATAGGATTTCAAAAAAAATTGCCTAAATATTTAAGAAACGTCTGTAATGACCTTATTAATGGCGTCACTTGTTCCCCATAGGCAAACGAGTGTATTTTCAAGTTCAAACGAGCTCCAACGAGGAAAAAACAGATTTTACTTTTTTTGTGTGCTATATTCAATGGATATTTGCTGATACAGGATTCTAGAATTCTTTCTACCAAAAATTTTCATGGACGCACATTACAACCCAATTTATAGAGCAATTTGTCCAGAAAGGAAAAAATTCACATTTTCAAAATTTAAGAAAGCCCCAAAGAGGGAAAAACTATATTTTGCCAATTTTTGTGTGCTATTATCCATGTATCTTTTATGATAGGATTACGAAAAAAATTGCCAAATTTTTTTATGAACATCTGTCGACCTTAATAATTGCTTCAGTTTGTCTTTAGGGGGAAAAATGCATTTTTAAGTTCAAACAAGTAGTCACAATGCAAGAAAACTAGATTTTATTGATTTTCTTGACCTATATTCCATGGAATTTTGTAATAGAATATTCAGTAATAATTTTCGCCATAAGTTTTCATGGGTATTCGTTACATCGTTAATAATTCCATCAGTTGGTTCCGAGGGAAGACATAACATTTTCAAGTTCAAATGAGCTTCAGAAAAGGAAAAATCACATTTTACAAATTTTTGTGTGCGGTTATTTTGGTAAACCGATTCATGAGCTGAGGCTTCGATGCCCCGCTGGACCTCCAAAAAATTTAGGGCTCATATGAAGCCAAAAGCAAGAAGAGTAAAAGGCAGGTAAAAATCACATAAAAAGAGGAAGAGATACATTCATTAAAAGAGAGAAGCCTTGCCGTGGGGGACTGACCGATCATGAATAGATCTTACTTATGCTTATGTTTAAGAACATATATTAGTCTGTATCGTGAGATTTATTTTCTACCAATGAAGAATATCCCCTTTCCAAAACATTAACAAAGGTAAAACATACTACAGGCAAGGCATATCTCATTGAATTAGTCTTTTTTGCAATATCGCGAATATGGGAAATCGAACTTCCTCTACTGTTCAAGGGAAAATATATAATGTAATAATTCAATCCAACATCTTAGAAGTTGATATTAGCTTACCCCTCTCCTTACAGTCAAGTGGATAAACGCTCCTTTCTTCTTATTAGTTAGATAGGTTTGGAACCCTTTCCCCTTTTAATATGTTGATGGACTTTTAGTGATAAAAAATTTGAAAATTTTTCATTGAAATTTTTAATGGATGTCTGGTATGATTTTATTAATGGTGTCATTGGTCATGAGGGGAAAACGTGTTAATTTTTCAAATTCAAATGAGCCCAAAAGTAGAAAAAACTAGATTTTACCTATTTTCGTGTGCTATAGTCAATGGTTTTGAAGTGATAAGATTCCAAAAAGATATTGCAAAAATTTTTAATGGGCATCTATTATGACATTATTAATGGCTTCAATTGGTTCTGAGGAGAATACCATGCATTTTCAAATGTAAACGAACCCCGAAGTAGGAAAACCATATTTTTACCAAATTTTTTATGCTTATAGTCAATGAATTTTTGTCGATAGAAGATTCCTTAGTTATTATTGACAAACATTTTAATGGATGTCTGGTACGACCATATTAATGGCTTCAATTGTTCATGGGGGAAAACAGGTGCACATTAAATTTCAAATGAGAAAAAAGTTGTAAAAATAAGATTTTGTGGATTTTCTTGCGTTATATAGTCTATGGATTTTTAGTGGTAGAGGATTCAAAAAAAAATTGTTGAAATTTTTTATGGACGTCCGTTGTAAAATTATATATGGTTTCAATTGGAAAGGAGGGACAAATGGGAACATTTTAAAACTCAAATGTGCCCCAAAGCAAATTATCAATAATAATTTTTCAATATAAAAATAATTCATGTAGTTTCATAAATACAATAATGAGTGCAAAAGTACTTAATAGTTTAAACACAACAAGAAGTACATTTTTACAATCATTTTAAGCGGGTAGTGGGACCCTCAGATATTTTAGGGGTAATATGGAGAAATTAAGTTAAAAAATAATAGGACTGACAATGTTTATATACTTATAAATTGTGAGCTTGGAAATCAAACTTAATTTGGGACTATTATGACAAAATATTACTTATTACCTTAAAAAATAATTTTGTTAAAGGGTTTGGAATATGGGTCAAACGAATTAGCTTAGAAGACCATATTGTTGTGTGCGATTTAGCTAGGTATTATGGCATTATAAAACTTCCACGCACCGTCGTCCCACCTACAGATTGTGGATAGTGATGTTGGTCTTTGAACTAGGTGTTAGGTAACTTAAATTTTCTTGGTTTTTTGAATATGAGTTGTTTCAGTTAATTGGTCTAAAGGGGCAAACTAGTGCATTCTCAAGTTCAATGAGCCCCAAAGAAGGAATAACCAGATTTTAACGATTTTCGTGTGTCATAGTCTATAGATTTTTGGACATACATGATATTAAAATTATTTCTCTGAAATATTTCATAGACATTCGTTACAACCTAATTGATGGTGTCAGTTAGTCTTAGGGGGAAAACAAGTTTAAACGATCCCTAAGAAGGTAAATGCATATTTTATTGATTTTCATGTGCTATAATCCATGAACCTTTGGGGATAGGATACCTTGATTTTTTATTCATGAATTGTTTTAGCAAAAATTTCAAGGACGTCTATTACGACTCTATTGATAACGTCAGTTTGACCCTGGGGGAAAACATATGAATTTTCAAGTTCAAACGAACCATAAAGAAGGATAACACATATTTTACCATATGTTTGTTTAATTTCATAAATATTTTGAGAAAGCATTCCAAAAATTGTTTATTAAAATTTTTCATGGACATTCATTTCGATATTATTAATGGAGTTAGTTGGTCGCGAGCGGCAAATAAGTGAATTTTAAAATTCATACAATTCCCAAAGGAGTTAGTTGGTCGTGAGTTGAAAGTAAGTGCATTTTTTAAAAAATACAATTCCCAAAGCAGGAAAACCAAATTTTACTAATTATTGTGTATTATAGTCCATAGACTTTTGTTGATACATGATTATGAATTTTTTTTCTGAAATATTTTGGACGTCCATAATGACTTTATTAGTGGTGTCACTTGGTCCAAAGGGGAAAAAAAGCGTATTTTAATTTTCAAACGAGACACAAAGCAGGAAAAACTAGTTTTTACCAATTTTCGTTTGCTATACTCCATGGATTTTTAGTATGCAGGATAACGAAATTTTTTTTGCCAAAAAATTTCATGAGTGTTAGTTTATAACCGAATTAATGGTGCAATTTATCCCGAGAGGTCAACATGCACATTTTCAAATTAAAACGAGCCCAAAGTAGGAACATCAGATTTTTCCAAATCTCGGGTGTTATTGTCAATGTATTTTTTATGACAGAATTCCAAAATAAATTACCGAATGTTTTCACAGACATCTGTTACGACCTTATCAATGGATTGAGTAGGTCTCGAGAGGAAAACAAGCGCATTTTCAAATTCAAACAAGCTCCAAAATAGGAAAAACCAAATTTTATTGATTTTTCGTGTGCTATACTCAATGAATTTTTGGTGATAGAATCTTGAATTGTTTTTGGAATGAAACTTTTCATGGAGGTTTATTATGAGGTTATTAATGGCGTCACTTCGTCCTATGGGGAAAACAGACAAATTTTTTATATCAAAGGAACCCCTAAGAATGAAAACTTATATTTTATCAATTTCCGTATGATAGTCAATGAATTTTTGGTGATAGGATTCTTGACTTTTTTTTAAAATATTTTTAAATGGACGTCCTTTACGACCTTATTAATGGTGTCTGCTTGTCTTGAGGGTAAAAAAATATATTTCAAGTTCAAACGATCCCTAAAGTAGGAATAAGCCGACTTTATCGATTTTCATGTGCGTCAATATTTTTTTAGTCATCTAGGATTCCGAAATTTTTTTTGCCAAACATTTTCATGGACATCTGTAATGACCTTACTAATGGTGTCACTTGTTCCCCATAGGCAAACGATAGCATTTCGAAGTTCAAACAATCTCTAACGAGGAAAAATAAGATTATACTGATTTTTGTGTGCTATATTCCATGGATTTTTGGTCATACATGATTCTAGAACTCTTTCTACAATTTATTTTCATGGACGCCTGAACCTTATTTATAGAGAAGTTTGTCCCGAGAGACAAACATGTTCATTTTCAAGTTTAAAAAACCCCAAAGCGGGAAAAACTGTATTTTACCAATTTTGGCTATTATCCACATACTTTTTGTGATAGGATTACCAAAAAAAATTGCCAAAATATTTCATGGACATCTGTTACGACCTTAATAATTGCTTCAGTTGGTCTTGAGGGCAAACCACGTGCATTTTTTCAAGTGTAAACAAGTCGCGATGCAAGAAACTAGATTTTACTAATTTTCTTGAGCTATATTCCATATACATTTGTAATAAAAGATTCAATAATTATTTCCGTCGTAAGTTTTCATGGAAGTCTGTTACATCCTTAATAATGCCATCAGTTGCTCTCGAGGAGAAACATATGCATTTTAAAGTTCAAATGAGCTTCAAAAAAAGGAAAAATCACATTTTAGAAATTTTTGTGTGCAGTTATATCGGTAAACCGATGCATGAGCTAAGCCTCCGATACTCTGCTGGCCCTCCGAAAAGGTTAGGGATCATATGGAGCCATAGGCAAGAAGAGTAAAAGGCAGGTAAAAATCACATAAAAAGATGGGGAGATACATTCATGAAAAGTGACAAGCCTTGTTGTGGGGGACTAACCAATTATGAATATATCTTACTTATGTTTGCGGTTAAGAACATATATTAGTCTCTATCGTGAAATTATTTTTTACAAATGGAGAACAACCCTTTTCAAAACATTAACATAGGTCAATTTCAATGTAGGCAAGACATATCTCGCTAAATAAGTCTTGTTTGACATATAACTTATAAGGGGAATTGAGCCTCCTCTGCTGTTGGCGGGAAAATGTATAATGTACTTATTAGATCCGACATCTTATCAAGAGTATATTTTGTCTTACCCGCCTCCTTACAGTCAAATGGTTGAATTCCCCTTTCTTCTTATTAGTCAGATAGGTTTGGAACCCTTTCCCCTTTTAATATGTCGATGGATTTTTGGTGATAGGATTTTTTGTCACGCCCCGAGCTACCCCCGAGATGCAGACACGGAACCTAGGACAACAAGTGATCCCAAGCTAACCCTGCTGTCATGATCATATTAAAGATAATAAACTGTTGAGGAAGCTAAATCATACTTAAAATGAAAATATGGGGAATACCCATATTCTATAACTGAGATATTTGAAAACAATGAGTTTAATATAAAAGAAATATTAACTCAATACTAAGCTGAATCAAACTATGTATGAAAATAGCCTCTAAAGTAAACTAGAAATACTGGGACAAGCCCCAGCTAAATCTAGCAAAAAATGAAACTAAATGACTAAAGACTGAAATGAAACTCATGACTGTTGTCCTCAGAGAATGAGAACTCACCACTGAATCTACTGAACTGGAGATAGAGAAATCGATCTATGCGTGATCTGGATGCTGAGAACCTGAACCTACATCACGAGAAGATGTAGCACACGTATGCGTCAGTACTTGAAAGGTACTGAGCATGTAGGATAGAGTACAGCTGAAATAAAACATAACTGAACAAGCACAAAACAAGAATAATAATCTGAACGTGATGTGCTGATTTTTGAGCTAATTGGATGCAATGACCAATTTATAACATGGTGAAACTGAATACTGAATATACAGATAAATGGTCAATGCAGAGAGTCTGACTGAACTGTGGGAGCTACTAATAACCGATAATAAAACCACATGATCTAATGTGGAGTCCGATGTATACACCCCACCGAGAGGACCCAATATACCCTGCCAAAGGTATAAAGGCATGCTGGCGTGATCACTAAATTGATTGCGCACAGAGGGGACTTACAACCTACTCGGCTAGTAGTTTTGGGACTATTGGGTAAGCTAAACCCTAGACCAACTCGGTATTATACTACTCCCGATGAATTCTGTAAATTAACTGATTATATCTGAATTTCTATAAATACCGGATAGCTCGAAACTAAACATGCAAACTGAGAATGCAACAATTAATCTTGTAATTATGCATTTATAACTGAGGCATATATATGTGAAGTGTCTGAAATATACGACCTAGCGTGGGTAATTCAAGAACTAAAGAAATACAAAGCTAGGGTTCTGAAATCAAAGCGATAATCTGAGTAGTAACATGATAATCTGATTTGGAACATATATTTAATAAATTCCTGAAGTTATATCAAAGTTTTAGAAACCCTAGGTTTATTAATTATAAGAGAATCAAGAACTGACTGAAACTAAGGACCCAATGGGTGAAAGGAATCCACTAGTGAAATCCCACATACCTGGTGATGAAATCCACGGAAAAATACTAAAGTTTCGGGGCTGGAACTTCAGGAGTTTGTGGCATTCTTAAACTAGGGTTTTTGAGCTTTCTTCTCCTCTCTTGCTTCTAATATTCTATGTTTTGATTTAATGATTTGACTTGGATATGTTTTAATGATGTTTCTAGGCTTAAACTAACAAAAATCTTATGATTTAGGGTCAAAACGACGTAACTTAGGATATAAACGGAGTGAGAAAGGCCAAAAAGACCCCTGCGAAGGTCGCTAAGTCCTGGCGTGCGCCCGACGCCCCGTCGTTGAGTCCGTCGTGAGGGCTTGTTTGGGCATAACTTTTTACTTGGAAGTCTGATTTTAGAAAGGTCAGTGACAATGGAAAGATAATTCAATTATCTATCTTTTGGTAGGTCATGGGAGACCTAATTAATTTTGTGAAAAGAGTTATGATCATTTTAAGTTGGACCAACTACATTTCCCCTTAACTGGCTGCAAATTTTCCACCTACGGACTGTAGGTCCACCTACGAATCATGATGGTCATCAATAGCTCTTGTCAGAGAGTGGTTGAAGGGAGTCTTGATCGATTGTCATGGATTACGGACCGTCGTTTGACCTACGGACTGTAAGTCTGTCCGTCGTCGAAGACTAACCAATTTTTCTAGGCTGAAATTTTTGGTTTCTGATCCCATCGACGATTGTACAGGACGGACCGTGGTTCAGGCTAGTTCTGTCGATGCCACCGTTGGTAACACCTGCAGATTTTTCCAAAAACTACTTTTTTGTGTTTTTTGGCTACGGGGTGTTACATTTTTACAATTTTTTGTTAAAATTTTTCATGGACGTCTATTATGACCTTATTAACGGTTTCACTTGGTCCAAAGGGGAAAGCAGTAGAATTTTCAAGTTCAAATTAGCCCTAATGTAGTAAAAAATAGATTTTACATGTTTTTGTGTCCTATAATCAATGAATTTAAGGTGATTGAGTTCCAAAAATAATTTTGTTAATTTTTTTTATGGACCTAGATTATTTAATTATTAATGGCGTCAATTTATTCTGAGGAGAAAATAATGTGTTTTCAAATGTAAACGAACCCCGAAGTAGGAAAAATCCAATTTTACCAAATTCTGTATGCTGAAAATCAATGAATTTTTGTTGATACAAGATTCTTGAATTATTTTTGCCAAACTTTTTCATGGACGTATGGTACAACCTTATTAATGGCGTCAGTTGGTAATGTGGGGAAAGCAGATGCATTTTAACTTTCAAACGAGTAAAAAGTTAGAAGAACCTGATTTTACCAATTTTCATATGCTATATAGTTTATTGATTTTTGGTGGTAGATGATTCAGAATTTTTTTTGTTTGAATATTCTAACCTTATATATGGCTTCAATTGGTCATGACGAGCAAATGGACACATTTTCAAATTCAAATGACCGTCAAAGCAGATTAACTCAGATTTTATTAATTTTCGTGTACTATATAGTCCATGGATATTTAGTGATAGAATTCAATAGATTTTTTATTGAAAATTTTCATGGACGTAAGTTACGACCTTATTAATGGCTTCAATTAGTCTTGAGGGAAAAATGAACACATTTTCAAGTTTAAATGAGCCCTAAAGTAGAAAATCTAGATTTTACCAATTTTTGTGTGCTGCCATTGATTATTGGTGATACAAGATTCCATATTTTTTGTTATGTTTTTTTATGTACATCCATTATAACCTTCAATGTCTTTAATTGGTCTCGAGGGGAAAATTTTTGTTGAAGAAGTGCTAATGGTATCATTTTCGCTGATAGAGGATTTCAAAATTTTACTTACTAATATTATTCATGGATGTCTGTTACAATTTGACTGATGGATTCAGTTGGTCTCAAGGGGCAACCAGGCAAATTTAAATGTTCAAACAAACTCCAAAGTATGAAAACCTCGAGTTTACCTATTTACTTGTGCTATTGTCCATAGATATTTAGTGATTGGATTTCGAAATAATATTGCCAAAATATCGTGAACGTTATTATGATCTTATTTATGGAGTCAATTGATCCCGAAGAGACAACAATCGTATTTTCAAATTCAAATGAGTCACAAAATATGAAAAACTAGTTTTTTAAATTAATTTTTGGGTGCTATAGTCCGTCAATTTTTGGTGATAGGATTTCAAAATTTTTGTTTGCCCAAATATTTCATGAACGTCCGCTACAACCTTATAAATGGCTTCAATTGGTCCCAAGGGGGAAATGATCCCATTTTTAAGTTCAAACGAACACCAATGCAATAAAACCCCGATTTTAACAATTTCTGTGTGCTATAGTCAATGTAGTTTTTGTGAGACATGCAGAATTTCATTTACCAAATTTTTTAATGGACATCCGTTACAACCTTATTAATGATGTCAGTTGGTTTAGAGGGGCAAACTAGCGCATTTTAAAGGTCAAGGGAGCCCTAAAGCAGGAAAACCAGATTTTATCGATTTTTGTGACCTATAGTCCATAAATTTTTGTAGGTATAATTTAGGATATTTTGTTGCCATTTTTTATATGGACATCTAATACAAGTTTATTAATGGCATAATTTAGTATCGAGGGAAAAAGATGTGTATTTTCAAGTTGAAACGAGCCCTAGACTAGAAAAATTAGATTTTACCTTTTTTTGTGTGTTATAGTCCATAGATTTTATGGAAGTCCAATATGACTTTACTAATGTCATTGATTGGTTCCGAGGGGAAAACGATATCATTTTAAAGTTCAAACAAGCCCAAAAGTAAGAAAACATGATTTTAACGATTTTGTGTGCTATATAGTACATAGATTTTGCATGATAGGATTCCAAAAGTTTATTTGCCAAATTTTTTTATGAACGTCCGTTATGACCTTATTAATGGCGTCAGGTTATTTTGAGGGGAAAACATATGCATTTTCATCTTCAAACAAACTCTAAAGTAGGAAAATTCAAATTTTACTCATTTTAGTGTGTTATAGTTCATACATTTTCAATGATAGAAGATTCCTAATTTGTGTTGCCAAAATTTTTCACGGGCGTCCGTTATGACCTTTTTAACGACATCCGTTGGTTCAGAGGTAAAAAACGGGAGCATTTTTAAATCAAAACAAGTCTTAAAGCAGGAAAAACCTGATATTCCTTATTTTCATGTGCTATAGCTAAGTATGCAACTTCTCCATTGTTTTGTGCAATAGTTGTGGAGGAAGATGGGGAAGAGCAATCAAGATGGACAAACAGATTGTGCCCATGCATGAGCATTGATGTACGGGCTTTCCAAATAGAATAGTTTGGCTGCCAACAAACATTATCAGTTGCTGGAACACGATTAAACTGATCGACAATTTTAATGTTGCTGCTAGTGGTGGAGTCCGCATTCTGGACGTTCTTAGGCATGTTAAGAGAGAGGTTGCTATTTCGACGAGAGATCCACTACTGTGTATTTGCTGAGTCTCGGGCTTTCTGTAAACTCCATTGTTGGATACCTTGTGAGGTATTACATGCTTGTTTTCAGTTAAGGTTATTTCTTGAAGGTGCTTGGTTGTTTCTTTTAACAATTGAATCACTAATTAGTGTTGTTCGTTTGCCTTCTTCATGCTTAATAAAGATCTCATAGTCAAGAAGTTTTTCATAAAGTTCTTTATTAGGTGATCAATGTTTCATGTGACCGGATGGCTACCAAGATAGTGTCATAGTCGGGCTAAGGACTTGGAGGATTCTCACTTTAAGTTGCACATTAGTTATTGGTGCTCCACCAATTTCAAGTTCATAAGCAATTGAATGTTCTATGATGTCAATAATCTTTGGTAATACGAGCTAGTTGATCCTTGAGACAAATATTTCTTGTATGTTATTTATTAGCAAAGGTAGTGTGCAGAGATTCCCAAGCTTTTTATAATTCTTTACTAAAATTTTTCATGGACATCCATAACGACCTTATTCATTGTGTAACTTGTTTTTCATGAACAAACAAGCGCATTTTCAAGTTCAAACGAGCTCCAACGAGGAAAACAAAGATTTTACTTATTTCGTGTGCTATATTCCATGAATTTTTTGTGATAGAGGATTCTAAATTTTTTTCTAACTATAATTTTCATGAACACCCATTACAACCTAATTTATAGCGCAACATTTCTTGAGGGACAAACATGCACATTTTAAAGTTTAAACAAGCCCCAAAGCAGGAATAATCAGATTTTATCAATTTTCATGTGCTATTATCCATGTATTTTTTATGGTAGGGTTACCAAAAAAATTTGCCAAAATTTTTTATGGATATCTATTATGACCTTAATAATTGTCTTAGTTGGTCTTGAGGGGAAAATGAGTGCATTTTCATGTTCAAAGAAGTCGCAATGCAAGAAAACTAGATTTTTACTTATTTCCTTTTGATATAGTCCATAAATTTTTGTAATAAAAGATTTAGTAATTATTTTCACCGTAAGTTTTCACGGGCGTGTGTTACGTCCTTAACAATGCCATCAGTTCAAACACTTGATTAATTTACGATGTAAAAGTATTTGCTTTGAACAAGATGTAACTTGTGAACTCATGTGCATGATTTATTTGGTTTGTCAAAGTTTCAATATTTAGTTTTTGTGTGTCAACTCATAGTAGTTAAATACATAATCGAACCGATAACGATCAATATCGATAAATTAATAACTGATAGGTTAATATCTCAACGATTTTTTAATGGTATAGAATCTTTACAAATTGATAACTAATAAGTAAAACTGATAAACTTCAAAACCGGGTCCCGAGGGAAAACATACGCATTTTTAAGTTCAAATGAGCTTTAAAAAGGAAAAATTACATTTTACAAATTTTCGTATGCGGTTATTTCTGTAAACCGATGCATGAGCTGAGGCTCTGATACCAATTAGCCCTCCGAAAAAGTTAGGGATCATATGGAGCCATAGGCAAGAAGAGTAAAAAGGTAAAAATCAATAAGAATATGTGGATATTCATTCATTAAAAGCGAGAGGCCCTGCCGCGGGGGACTGACCAATTATGAAGGTTAAGAACATATATTAGTGTGTATCCTCTTTTTTTGATACAAAATGAGAACATCCCCTTTTCAAAACATTAATATATGTCAAACATAATGAAGGCAAGGCATATCTCGTTGAATCAATCTTTTTAACCATATTGCGTATAAGGGGAATCGACCCCTCTCTGCTGCTGGCGGAAAATGTATAATTTACTAATTCAATCCAACATCTTCTAAAGAGTTCATTTTGGTTTACCCCTCTCCTTATAGTCAAATGGATGAGTGATCTTTTTTTTCTTATTAGTGAGATAGGTTTGGAACTCTTTCCCTTTTTAAAATGTCATCGGATTTTTTGTGATAGGATTTAAAAAAAATTTGTTGAATTTTTCATGACGTCTCTTATGACATTATTAACGATGTCACTTGGTCCAAAGGGGAAAACAATCAAATTTTCAAGTTCAACTGATCCCTACGATAGGAAAAACCATATTTTTACCTATTTTCATGTGATATATTGACTATAGCACAAAAATATTGTTAACATTATGTTTTCCTACTTTTGGGCTTGTTTGAACTTTAAAATGCCCTTGTTTTCCCATCGGAACCAATAAACAACATTAATAAGATCATATTGGACGTCCACGAAAATTTTCGGCAAAACAATTTCTGGATTATTGTATCACAAAAAATTTATGGACTATAGCACAAGAAAATTGGTAAGATCCAATTATTCCGGGTTTGGAGCTCGCTTGATCTTGAAAATGCACATGTTTGCCCCTCGAGACTAAATTACGCCATTTATTAGCTCATATTGGATGTCCATAAGAAAATTGGCAACAAAATATCTAGAATTATATCACCAAAAATTTCAATGGACTGTAGGACACAAAAATCTATAAAATCTGGTTTCCCCATTTTAGGCACGGTTGACCTTTAAAATGTGTTAGTTTGTCCCTCGAAACCAACTGACGTCATTAAACAGATTGTAACGGACGTCCAGGAAAAAATTTAGTAAATTAATTTCTACCTGTCTCTTAAAAACTTCATGGGATCGTTTGAACTAGAAAATACGATGTTTCCCACTTGAGGCCAACTAAAGCCACTAATAAGTTTGTAGCGGACGTTCATGAAATATTTTGGCAACCAAAATTTTTGGAATCCTATTGATATACCGTGGTTTCACGGTATTAGAAATAATTTTTCCTTAAGTTTAATGTGTCCAAAAGCCTTTTTGTGCAAATTTTTATATAAGTTTCTCCTTATTTGCAAGAAATCTGTCCAAAGATGAATGCGGAGGTTTTTGAGCGAAGAAATGCAGAAGGGACCACCTGCGGAACTTTTGATGGTCCGCAATGCTTGTGACGGTCTATAGGTGGCAGCGTAGTGCAGCTGCTGAAGGAAGATGGGAAAGTCTGACCAAGTGTGGGGTTACGAAGTCCATGACGATCCTTTGTGTCTATGACGGTCCGTCCTGCAGGTTTGTCATGAAGTTTAGAGAAGTAGTCCCAGTACCCATATTCAGAGAGATTAAGTGTTTTCAAACGAAGACTGTGACGATCCGTCATACTAACCGTCGAGGGTAATGAATTAAGCAGCAGAAGAAATTGCACAAGTATGGGACGACGGAGTCCATGACGGTCCGTCGTGACCAAGACGATCCATCGCGATGTCCGTCGACCCAACCACGTTTTGACAGATTTCCAGCAAATAGAATCCTTTTTTAGTTAGGTTTTTATTTTCTACAAATAGTTCGAAAAACCTCGTTTTTAAGGTTAGACTCTATATTATTAAGTTAGACTCTGGATTATTTGGTTAGACTTTTGATTATCATTAGACTTTTTGTGAGATTCTTGATTACTTTGAGATTCTTGCAAGTGATTGTTGGTGATTTTTTTTATTAATCAGGCAAACTTTTGGATTTTACTCTTTCTCATTGAATTAATTACATGAATTCTTATATAATATATTTGAATATTGTGATTATGACTATGGGTAACTAAACTCCATAACTAGGGTTATGGGAACTATTGGCAAATAATGAGGTAAAACCTAAGTAAAATAACAATTCTAGAATAGTGACTTGCATGTATTTATAATTCTTTCGCTTAGAAGTCTTTTTTAACGGATGACTAATGTTAGAACTCGCCTTAATGCTACTTGCCGGACAAAGGAGGTAGATAATAGGAAAAGAATTATCAACATAGATTTAGTGTATACTATCTAATAGGCTAGTATTGATTGGTACGAGGTAATAACTTAGTCAAATATCGAATACGATGCTTAATATGAGGTAAAGATAAGGGTTAGGATAGCAACACACGTAGACGAACCAAGGTGCGGAGTGAAATTTTCTAGATGCCGGACAAAAGATTTAGAAATAAATAACTTATCAATTTGCATGCAAATACTAGGAAAGAATTGTCATAGTTAGAATAATCAAGTTATGAACCTGTGGGGAACACGTAAACTCTAGTTACTTTGATTAATTGATTAAAGTCCAACATTTAAAGTTGTTAAGTGTCTCTTTCGATTTCGTTAGTTGTTTTCATTCATTTAGATATAGAAACCCCCCTTTTATTTTTTTTACTTCCCAAGAAAGTAATTTGATTGAACAAAAGTAATAATAGATTGAAGTTAAGTTTAAACTATTTTCCTCGTGGGAACGATCCCAACCTCACTAGTTGGGTTATTTACTTGACACGACCACTTTACTTCTTATTTGAGAAGTAAGTTTGAGCTTATCAAATTTTGGTGCCGCTGCCGGGGTAAGTAGCTTTTAGATTAACTTAAACTTATTACTATAGTTTAGTTTATATTTTCTTGATTTTACTTTGTTTTATTGTTTTTGATTCATGCAGAACCACCCTCCTTGTATGCCAAATACACGGAGAGGAAGAGAACCCTTGTTTCCCTATGATCACGAATTAGAGCGTACACTACGCAACATTAATAGAAAATTGGGAATTAATGATGATTATCCAAACCAGAACATCCCAGCTCCGGTTGATGTTCATGGTCAGTTGTTACCCGATGCTCCAGGTGAACACCAACAGAGGGGACAAAATCCCGCACCACGGCCCCAAGCATACTGCAGAGGCTATGACAACATAGCAGACTCTGAAGGGCCACTTTTCTTGCCTCCTCTACCACCAGGCCACACCTTCGTGGTAACTAGTAGCCTGATGCAAATGCTCAATGCCAGAGGTTTGTTTTCAGCGCTACCTTCTAAGGATCCACATGACCATATAGCTAAGGTAAGGGCAGTGTGTAAAAGTTGTGTAGGGAGGCCTGACTTGGACTTGGATGTAATAGCGCTTAGAGTGTTTCCTCTCTCACTAACAGGAGAGGCTGCTATATGGTTCAGTGAGCTCCCTTATAACTCAATTTTCACTTAGAACCAACTAAGGGATGTTTTCTTAGCACGCTACTATCCGGTCTCCAAGAAACTAAACCACAAAGATAGAGTGAACAACTTTGTGGCACTACCAGGAGAGTCAGTTAGTAGTTCTTGGGTTAGATTCACCTCGTTCTTGAGAAGTGTCCCAAATCACCGTATAGATGATGAGTCACCGAAGGAATATCGGGGACAGGATGATAATAATAAAGTGGTGTTGAACACTATAGCAGGTGGATCTTATGGGGAGTGTCCTTATGCTGAGATTGCTGAAAAATTAGAGAAAATCTGCTGGAATAATAAAGCTTGGATTACTAGGAAGTCAGATATCGGGAGAAATACCTTTACAGTACAGTCTACTCACAACCCAGCCACAGATGAGATTCGTGAAAAAATGGCTCAGATGAGAATTGAGCGTGGGTTGGTACTAAAAGATGCCATTGGGGGTGCAGAAAAGATAAATGCAGTCAACTACTTGTCAAAACCACCGCCACAAAATAATGAGTGTTATTGTGAGGAGGATTTCTATGAGGTAAATAAGTAGACAGGGGGTTTCTGACCAAGCGCCCAAGGCTCAAATCAGGATAATTGGCACCAAGGTCAAGGGAACCAAGGTCGAATCTATGGTAACTATAACCGTGAGGGTCATTATGTCCGAGATGGAAACTACAACCGCAACAACAACTTCAACAAGGTAACTACGGTAACAGAAATGATAGGAATGGGCCCTGTGTCCCTCCTCAAAATCGTGAAGTTACTCCTAGGGATGATGAAGATAGTATGGCACGAGTTGATGATATGTTGCAGAAAATGATAAGGAGGTTCGATGCTAGTGATAACAAATTAAAGAGTTAAGGTGTGATTTAGCAGGTATTGGGAAAAAAGTCGATACACATGCAATATCGATTAAGCAGATCTAGTTGCAAATGGCCTAATTATCTACGACTGTGAACACACGACAACTGGGCACTCTTCCTAGAAACACTATCCAAAATCCTAAAAATGATGCACACTTTATGGAAATCACTACTCAGGGTGGTAAGCAAACCACTAACCCACCTATGTCGTCTAATGAGGAAAAGGTGAGAAAGGATGATGATAAGGTGGTAAAGGGTAATGGTGAAGCAGAAGAGAGGACTGGAAAAGATGCAGAAGTCCCTACGAAAGTAATTCTTATGCCTAGACCACCACCACCCTTCCCTCAAAGACTAGTGAAAAAGACCGAGGATGGTAAATATCGGCGTTTTATAACAATGCTGAAGAAGCTTTCTATCAATGTCCCTTTAGTAGAAGTTCTAGAACAAATGCCTGGTTATGCCAAGTTTGTGAAAGATCTGGTTACAAATAAAGGATTGGTCACTTTCAAGGATGATGATAGACTACAGCATTGTAGTGCTATTTCTACAAGATCTCTCGTACAAAAGAAAGAAGATCCGGGTGCGTTCACTATTCCTTGTAATGTCGGGTCATTACATTTTGCAAAAGCATTATGTGGTCTGGGGGCAAGCATAAATCTCATGCCCCTCTCGATTTACAAGAAGTTGGGTTTGGATGACCCAAAACCCATTGCGATGCGGCTACTGATGGCTGATCGAGCAGTGAAAAGGCCTATAGGGATACTCCATGATGTGCTAATAAAAGTGGAGTCATTCATATTTCCGGCAGATTTTGTTATTCTTGATTTTGAGGTCGATTTTGAAGTGCCTATTATTCTTGGGAGGCAAATCCTTGCTACAGGTAGAGCCTTAGTTGATATGGAAAAGGGACAGATGAATTTTTGGTTGAACAATGAAAAAGCGACCTTCATCATTTGTAGGACCACGAGGCAGAGTGGTGAGCTCCAATCGGTATCCGCCATATCCCACAAATAAAAAATGAAGAAAAAGAATGAACAAAAAAGTGCGAAACAAGAGTTTATGGTTGGGGATTTTGTACTTTTATATAGTTCTGTGTTGTCTTGTCTTTCGGGAAAGCTCAAGTCCAAACGGACTGGCCCTTACTTGATCACCCAAGTATTCCATTATGGAGCAGTTGAGTTAAAAACCAAGGAGGGAGTGCGTTTTAAGGTGAATAGAGAATGAATAAAACTCTATTTTGGGCATACTACATCGGTGAATGAGATGATAGAGGCATAACATCTTGATGAAGGCTGAGTAATCAAGTGTCCTCAGTCCTACCGAGACGTTAAATCAGGCGCTGTTTTGGAGGCAACGCAATACTTATAGTTTTTTTCTTTCTTTCTAGTAATGGTAGCATTTTCAACTAATGGGTTTTAAATTTGCATGCACATCACCAGGAAATTCTGCAGAAAATCACTCTGCAACAGTCACCAACGGAAACATGTGACGGACCGTCGTTCTCTCGACGGTCCGTCCTGCACAACCATTCTAGTTGTAAGAGACCCTATTCCTAAATGTCTCTCACATTTTCTAAGTGTCCTCCAATGGACATCTACGACATACCGTCATACTCTCGACGGTCCGTCCTGCATAACCGTCATGACGGTCAGAGACCCCTCTCTTAAGGGTCTCCATTTTTTATGTGTCCCACGACGGACATCGACGACGGACCATCATAATCACAACGGTCCGTGCGGACTGTCGGCGCTTTGCGCCCTAGGTTTGCTTCACCTACCACTCTTGTATTTCAAAAAAAAATTATGCATTGGGGACAATTGCATGTCTTTTTTTTGGGGGTGGGGTAAATGGAAAGTGAGTGCTAGGGTGAAGTCTGAGTATCCCAATTCACTATCCTCTTTTGGGGTTTTCTTGCCTGTGTTCTTTTTCCCCAAGAGACTGATAACTTTTTCTGTTGAACCAGCATGTCTATATCTTGTGTATATAGTTTAATTCTAGAGCATGATGGCTAAAATGATATCTTGATAAAATGGAAAATGATGCATGACTAGGCATAGTAATTGATAAATGTGTGGCTCTAAGAATGACATAGAGGTACACCACTGCATGACCCTATGTCTAAAATTCGAACTAGGTATCTGATAATATAGTAGAGTGATGAGATTTCAAGTGAGTGTGAGGATGATTTGAATAGTCCACTATTTGTACTGAGCTAGAACTTGTCTGGTTAGTCCTGCTAAAAGTAAGATGTAATAGACAATTAGGAAAGGATCATAGGCCCTTATTCAATATAGCCCATTTTTAGCCTAAATAAAAGAAAACCAAATGAAATTTATCCCGCTTTTATCCAAATGATTTGCGCTTAAATTATACCTTTCTTTCTCACCCCAACTGATCTTTTCTGGGAATAATGTGTTGGCCCTGGTCCCTCCTTGGACATGTGCACCTCAGCTTATGCCAAAAGCATAAGTTGAGGGTGGCTAATGCAGTAAACAACCTTTTTATGGCCCTGACCCAACTTTGGGTATTGTGTACTTTGACTAATGGCAAAGCCATGAGTTGAGGGTGGTTATTATGAGGAATGCTCTGGAAAGTGGGGTTGAAAGAACAGAAAGAGAGAAAGAACAAAAGTAAAGTGACTCAAGAATTAGTTGAAAGAAAAGTAAAGAAAAAGAAAAATATACAAGAAATACAAGCAAGAAAAGAAGAGAGTCACTTACACAAATGAAAAAAGAAGAAAAAATAGCAAGGTGAAAGAATATGAGAAACTGGCGAGATGAAATGATAGAAAATGGTATTTTTAGCCGATATGTCAAGGAGGGCAGAAAGTCACTAAATTATACCTAAATATACCATACCTGACCCTGAGCCTATGTTGCACGCTAAGAAAGTCCTATCGTGATCCTAAGGGTTGTATAGCGAACTTAAAGCAGTGACAATAAGGGCAAGCTTTTGTCAATAAGTATGAATGAGTGTGAATTTGTTCTGAGACTGAGTGTTGAAAAGTAATCCTTATACTCAAATGAAATCATTGTGTGAAAAAATGAGGATTTTGTTTTGAAGTGAGGACACTAGTTGCATTACCAGAAATATTAGCACCTCAGTGAGAAATTGAAGAGGATAGGTGTTAGTGCATGGTTAGTCTGTGTCATGGTCTGATTCCACTTTATTCAAGACTAATAGTGATAGCATGCATAAATATGATGAGACTAATTGGGATTGATAGCCAAATGATTGCAAAGGATAAAACATGGATACTATTGTACAAAGATTGTGTAGTGAGTCATAGTGCGTCGCTTAAGGACAAACAATAAATTTAAGTTGAGGGTGTTGATATACCAATGTTTCACGGTATTATTAATATATTTCCTTAAGTTTAGTGTGTCCAAAAGCCTTTTTGTGCTAATTTTTATATAAGTTTCTCCTTATTTGCAGGAAATCTGTCCAAACATGAATGCGGAGGTTTTTGAGCGAAGAAATGCTAAAGAGACCACCTACGGAGCTTATGATGGTCCGTCATACTTGTGACAGTCAGTAGGTGACAGCCGTAGTGCAACTGCTGAAGAAGATGGGGAAGTCTGACCAAGTGTGGGGTTAGGGAGTCGATGACGATCCGTCGTGTCTATGACGGTCCGTCCTACAGGTTCATCATGAAGTTCAGAGAAGTAGTCCCAGTACTCATATTCCAAGAGTTAAAGTGTTTTGAAATGAAGACCCTCTATGGACCGTTGTGCCTGTGACGATCTGTCATACTTGCCGTAGAGGGTAATGAATAGAGCAGCAGAAGAAATCGCACAAGTATGGGACGACGGAGTCCATGACGGTCCATCATGACAAAGACGATCCTTCGCGAGGTCCGTCGACCCAGTCGCGTTTTGACAGATTTCCAGCAAATAGAATTCTTGTTTAATTAGGTTTTTATTTTCTATAAATAGTTCGAAAAACCTCATTTTTGTGGTTAGACTCTATATTATTAAGTTAGACTGGATTATTTGGTTAGGCTTTTAATTATCATTAGACTTTTTGTGAGATTCTTGATTACTTTGAGATTCTTGCAAGTGATTGTTGGTGATTTTTTTTGGTTAATCAAGCAAACTTTCGGATTTTACTCTTTCTCATTGAAGTAAGTACATGAATTCTTATATAATAATTTTGAATATTGTGATTATGACTATGGGTAACTAAACTCCATAACTAGTGTTGTGGGAACCATTGGCAAATAATGAGGTAAAACCTAAGTAAAATAACAATTCTAGAATAGTGTCTTGCATGTATTAATAATTCTTTCACTTAGAAGTCTTTTTAACGGATGGCCAACGTTAGAACTCGCCATAATGCTACTTGCTGGAATAAGGAGGTAGATAATAGGAAAAGAATTATCAACATAGATTTAGTGTATACTATCTAATAGACTAGTATTGATTAGTACGAGGTAATAACTTAGTCAAATATCGAATACGATGCTTAATATGAGGTAAAGATAAGGGTTAGGATAGCAATACACGTAGCCGGACCAAGGTGCGGAGTGAAATTTTCTAGATGCCGGACCAAAGATTTAGAAATACATAACTTATCACTTTTCATGCAAGATACTAGGAATGAATTGTTATAGTTAGAATTATCAAGTTATGAACCTGTGGGGAACACTTATACCCTAGTTACTTTGATTAATTGATTAAACTCCAACATTCAAAGCTGTTAAGTCTTTCTTTCAATTTCGTTAGTTATTTTCATTCATTTAGAAATAGAAACCCCCCTTTTATTGTTTTTACTTTCCAAGAAAGTAATTGACTGAACAAAAGTAATAATAGATTGAAGTTAAGTCTAAACTATTTTCCTCGTGGGAACGATCCCAACCTCACTAGTCGGGTTATTTACTTGATACGACCGCTTTACTTCTTATTTGAGAAGTAAGTTTGAGCGTATCACCTATCACCAAAAATCAACGGACTATAGCACAAGAAAATCAGTAAAATATAATTTTTTCCTATTTTATGCCTTGTTCAAACTTGAAAATGCGATTGTTGTCTCTTCGGGATTAATTGACGCCATTAATTATGTCATAAAAACGTCCATGAAATTTTTGGCAAAATAATTATGGAATCCTATCTCCAAAAATCTATGGACAATAGCACACGTAGATAAGTAAAATCTAGTTTTTCATGCTTTGGTATTTGTTGAACCTTTAAATTTGCCTGTTTGCCCCTCTAGACCAACTGAATCCATTAGTAAAATTGTAACAGACGTCAATGAATAATTTTAGTAAGAAAAAATTTGAAATCCTCTATCACTGAATATCCCCGGATTATAGCACACTAAAATTGGTAAATCTGGTTTTCATGCTTTAGAGGTTGTTCGAACATTCAAATGCATCTATTTTCCCTTCGAGAACAATTAAAGCCATTAATAAGGTTATTACGAATCGAAAAATATTTGGAATCTTGTATCACCAAAAATCAATGGCAGCACATGAAAATTGGTAAAATTTTGATTTTCTGCTTTAGGTTTCGTTTAAACTTGATAATGCACTCATTTTCCACTCAATACTAACTGAAGCCATTAATAAGGTCGTAAAATACGTCCATGAAAAATTTCAATAAGAAACTTATTGAAATCTATCACCAAAAATCCATAGATTATAGCACATGAAAATTGATAAAATCAAAGTTTTTCTGCTTTGGGGCTCATTTAAAATTTATAATGTTCCCATTTGTCCCTCGTGGCCAATTGAATACATATATATTGTTATAACGAACGTGCATAGAAAATTCCAACAAAATTTTTTTTGAATCCTCTACCACCAAAAGTCCATAGACTATATAGTACATCAAAGTCGGTAAAATTAGTTTTTTCAGACTTTTTTCTCATTTGAAATTTAAAATGCTCCTATTTTCCCCTATGACCATATGACATCATTAACATGGTCGTACCAGACATCCATGGAATTTTTTGGCAAAAATAATTCAGGAATCTTCTATCAACAAAAATTCATTGACTATAAGCATAAAAAATTGGGTAAAATCTGGTTTTGTCCTTCTTCAAGGTTCGTCTACATTTGAAAAAGCATGGTTTTCTCCTTAGAACCAATTGACGCCATTAATAATTTCATATCAAACATCCATAAAAAATTTTACAATATTTTTTTGGAATTTTATCAATTTAAACCCATAGACTATATCACATGAAAATAGGTAAAATCTGGTTTTTGCAACTTTAGGGATCACTTGAACTTGAAAATTCACATTTTTCCCCTCAATACCAATGACACCACTAATAAGGTCACACCAGACGTCCATGAAAATTTTCAACAAAAAAATTTCAAAATCCTATCACTAAAAATTCATCAACATATTAAAAGGGGAAAGGGTTCCAAACCTATCTAACTAAGAAGAAGAAACAAACGAGCGTTGATCCACTTGACTGTAAGGATAGGGGTAATCCAATATTAACTCCTAAGAAGATGTTGGATTGAATTATTACATTATAAAATTTCCCTCCAGCAGTAGAGGAGGTTCGATTCCCCTTATACGCAATATGGCAAAAAAGACTGATCAACGGGATATGCCTTGCATGAATTATAATTGACCTATTTTAATGTTTTGGAAAGGGTATGTTGTTAGTTTGTAGCAAAAAAACTCATTATACAAAATAATTTATGATCTTAACCGCAAACATAAGTAAGATCTATTCATAATTGGTCAGTCTTCCACGGCAGGGCTTCTCGCTTTTCATGAATGTATCTCCTCCTCTTCTTATGTGATTTCATAATTGATTTTCCTCAGAACCAATTGACGCCATTAAATATTTTCATAATCAAGGTCCATAAAAAAATTTGAAAAAATTATTTTTGGAATTCTATCACCTTAAATTCATTGACTATAGCACACAAAAATATGTAACTCTAGTTTTTACTACATTAGGGCTAATTTGAACTTGAAAATTTGACTGTTTAACCCTTTGGACCAAGTGACACCGTTAATAAGTTCATAATAGACGTCCATGAAAAATTTTAACAAAATGTTTTTAAAATCCTATCACCAAAAATTCATTGACATATTAAAAAGGAAAAAGGTTCCAAACCTATCTGACTAATAAGAAGAAAGGGGAATTCAACCACTTGACTGCAACGAGACGGGTAAGACAAAATCTACTTCTTATAAGATGTCGTATCGAATAAGTACAATATACATTTCCCGACAACAGTAGAGGAGGTTAAATTCCCCTTATACGCGATATGGCAAAGAAGAATGATTTAACGAGAAAGTGACCAATGTTAATGTTCTTGAAAGGGTTGTTCCACATTGTAACAAAAAATTTCACGATAGAAACATATATATGTTCTTAACCGCAAGCATAAGTAAGATCTATTCATAATTGGTCAGTTTCCCACGACAAGGCTTGTCGCTTTTCATGAATGTATCTCCCCATCTTTTAATGTGATTTTTACCTGCCTTTTACTCTGCTTGCCTATGGCTCCATGTGAGATCAAACTTTTTTGGAGGACCAACGAGGTATCAGAGCCTCGGCTCATGCATCGGTTTACCGAAATAAATGCACACAAAAATGTGTAAAATGTGATTTTTTTCATATTTTGAATCTCATTTGAACTTGAAAATGCGTATGTTTCTCCTCGAGATCAACTGATGGCATTATTAATGATGTAATAGTCTGCCATAAAAACCTACAGCGAAAATAATTACTGAATCTTTATTACAAAAGTCCATGGAATATAGCTAGAGAAATTCAGTAAAATCTAGTTATCTTGCATTGAACTTTTTTGAACTTGAAAATGCACCCGTTTTTCCATCAAGACCAACAGAAGCAATTATTCAGGTCATAAGAAATATCCATCAAAAATTTTGGAAATTTCTGTTAGTAATCCTATCATAAAAATACGTGGATAATAACACAGGAAAATTGGTAAAACATGCTTTTTCCTGCTTTCGGGCTTGTTTAAACTTGAACATGTTCATGTTTTCCTCCGGGGACAAACTGCTCTATAAATTAGGTTGTAATGGGCGTCCATGAAAAATATGGTACAAAGAATTCTAGAATCCTTTATCACCAAAATTCCATGGAATATAGCACACAAAAATCAGTAAAATCTGGTTTTTCCTCGTTGAAGCTCATTTGAAATTGGAAATGTGCACATTTGCATATGGGGAACAAGTGACACCATTAAAAAGCTTACAGATGTCCATGAAAAATATTGACAAAAAAATTTCAGAATCATATATCATCAAACAGATATTAACGAACATGAAAATCGATTAAATCTTGTTATTCCTAATTTGGGGATCGTTTTACTACCGAGACCAACTGACACAATCAATAAGGTCCTAAATGACGTCCATTCTAAAATTTTGCAAAAAAAATCAGGAATCTTATCACCAAAAATTCATTGACTAGCATACAAAAATTGATAAAATCTAGGTTTTCCTTCTTAGGGGTTCCTTTGATATTGAAAATGCGTTAGTTTTCCCCATAGGACGAAGTGACGCCATTATTAATACCATAATGGACCTCCATGAAAAGTTTCAGCCAAAAAAATTCATGATTCTATCACAAAAAATCCATGGATCATAACACACGAAAATCAATAGAATTTGGTTTTTCCTACTTTGGAGATCATTTGAACATAAAATGCCCTTGTTTCCCTCTCGAGACAAACTGAATCCATTAATAAGGTCATAAAGGATATCCGTGAAAAAATCAGAAATTTGTTTTGGAATTCTATCGTAAAAATACATGGACAACAACACACGAAAATTGGAAAAATCTGATTTTCCTACTTTGGGGCTCGTTTTAAATTGAAAATTTGCATGTTCTCCTCTCGGGATAAACTTCACCATTAAGTCGATTATAACTGATAGACATGAAAAATTTTGGCAAAATTTTTTCGTACTCCTACCAAAAATTCATGGAGTATAGCAAGAGAAAATCGGTAAAAAGTAGTTTTTCCTGCTTTGGGGATCGTTTGAACATTAAAATACACATGTTATCCCCTCGGGACCAAGTGATACCATTAATAAGGTCATCATGGACATCCATAAGAAATTTTGCCAAAAAATCTCTTAATTCTTTATCATCAAAAGTCTATGGACTATAATACATGATAATTGGTAAAAATTTGTTTTTCTTGCTTTAAGGATTGTTTGAATTTTAAAACACGCTTGTTTGCCGCCCGCGACCAAAAAATGCCATTAATACGATAGTAACGGATGTGCATAAAAAATGTTAATAAAAAAATTCTCGAATGCTTTCATAAAATATTTATGAAATTAAACACAAAAATCTGAAAAAATGGGGTTTTCTTCTTTGCGACTCGTTTGAACTTGAAAATGCATATGGTTTTTTCTCGGGACAAACTGACATTATCAGTAAGGTCATAAATTTATGTTTCTCAGACCTAGTGCAAAGATAACTTCACCATCCACAGTTTGTAGGTGGGAACTAGCTAAATTGCACACATCAATTTGGGCTTCTCAGCTAATTCCTTTGACCCATATTTTGAATTCTTTAACAAAATTATTTTTTAAGGTAATAAGTAATATTTTGTAACAATAGTCCCAAATTAAGTTTGGTGTCCAATGTCACAATTAATAAGTTTATAAATATAGTCGGTCCTATTATTTTTAACTTAATTTTTCTATATTATATATAGCCCTAAATTATATATGGGTCCTACTACCCTCTTACTTCTTGTTGTGTTTAAACTAGTAAGTACACTTTTACACTCATTATTGTATTTATGAAACTACATGAATCATTTGAGTATTGAAAACTTTTATTGATAATTCTCACAAGTTTTCTTTATTTATGAAATTTTAATGAACTTGTAAAGCTATTGATATATTGTACAAGTTCCTTTAACATATTTTGCATTTAAAACTGGAGCAAAACTACAATTAGACAACAAAACAAATTGGACAAAAATAATTGAGGGATTTAAATTATAGGCAAAATGGTCTGATGGACCCCTATACTTGTATGTGTTTTAATTATGAACCCTTCTACTTAATTATTTGTCAATTGAACTCTTAAACTCAATAAAAATGAGTCTTTTAAACCCCTATAACCATGTGTGTAGCTTACTCTCCTTTACATAAATGACATGTCATATCCACATCAGATATATTAATACCATGTCATAATTATTTTTTAAATTATTAATCAAAATTATTTAACTAAAGAAAAAATAGTTAAATATTAATTATATTATTTAAAATATAACCCAAAAAACCAACACATTTTCTCCATTCCCACAAATTCACACCCATGCTGTCGTTAATTCGTTCTCTTAGCTGCCATCACCATTTTATTGGCGAAACCACTCGTACTCCTTTTGATTTAATCTCCTCACGTCATCTTCATTTTTCTTTACTCCTTCAACCTCCACAAAATGAACAACCTAAGCCATCACACCAGATCCAGATGAACACTATTACCATTTTCGCCTTCAACTGCGCCGCGCACCATTTCCATCTTAACCGGCATGATTAGATCCTCACCCTCACCCACCTTGTTCTCCTCTCCATTGACCAGCCGCACCTCTCTCTCCCTCCACACATATAGTGGTGTCTGTCGAGCACTACCGGTGCCACTCTCTTCCTCCGTCGATAATTAGTGGACTCAAGAAAGTGTCAAGATCATCTAAACAAATGAAAATAGATTGTGAAAAAATAGAAAAAGGGATTGGGAAGGGAAGGATAGGCTGAAAAAGAGAAGTAAGGCATGAAGAAGACAATAATTTTAATTAATGGTTTAAAAATAATATTTCTTTTAAAATTTTAAATATTTTTTAAAGTAGAAATGCTCCTCACTCACCTTAATAGGCGTGTAATTACGCATTTTTTCCAACTCAGACACCTAATGACACATAGGTCTGGTCAATGGTCAGAAAGGTTTGTTAAATTGTGTTTTATTGAGTTTAAGGGTTCAATTGACAAAAGAATGAGTACAAGGGTTCACAATACAAACTCATACAAATATAAGGGTCTACCAGAACATTTCGCCTAAATTATATGGAAAACTTAAGTTTGGTGAGTAATAGCACCCTCATATAGTTTAGAAGTGTAAATAATAAATAAAACATAAATTCAAAGGAATAATAGGACATTTAGATATTTTAATTGTATAATGAATAGATTTATTAAAATTCAAGGGGGATTATTATGCCTTATTCCTACTTTTATTTTGTAGCTGCTTAGAAGTACACACAGTTACTACATACGTACTATCCAAAAAGCATTTAAAGGAATGAACAAGTGGTCGCTGACTCACCCCGTACACATATTATTGTTCAACATGATGTAAAAAGAACAAATATGGATCTCAACTAGAAAGTACAAATACAAACAAGGCTAACTTAAATTTACACTGCGCAGGAGCCATTCAGGAGAACCTAATAAAGAAAGATAATAAATAAATTTGAACTTTGAAATATCTTATTGGAGAAGACTAATCCATTAAAGGAAAAATATTAATGAAAGTGAAAAGATTTGTTATGTTTTATTATATATATATAAAAAAATAATTTCAATATCATAAGTGCCATATTTAAGACAATAAATTAATTAATAATTCGGTCAATGGATATTTTTATTAGTTATAAAGTTTATAAAATCATTCTTATTAATTAACTTTGTATTTTTCAAACTAAGATACATAAAATGAAAAAAATATGGAAAAAAATTTACAATATGCTAGTCTTTCATATATATTTTTCAAATCTTTAAACAAAATATAAAAGGGTAGCGCCTTCGATGTGAGTATATGAGCACACAGATACATTACTTTTTCATAAAAATTCATACTCTATATTCGCATTTCACATCGATTTTTATTTTCCCTTCCCCCACCCCCTCATATAAAATCCCCTTTCTTCTCTCAAGTATTTTTGGTTTATAAATCCTTATTTGTAACGTATGGAGGGTCATCTTCATCAAGAAACAGCTAAAGATAATCAACAACAAAATAGCATACCCGGTATATTTTCACAAGTGAATTATATGAGTGGTGGTATGTATGCATCTGTAGCACAACCTTGTGAAGGTGTGAATATTAATACAAATGGTGGAGATAAGTTGTTAAGAAAATGGAGTAATGTACAACCAACTAATTCCTTGATGTGAATACTGACTCAGGTGGTGGAGAAAAGTTGTTTGCACAATGGACTGTTGTAAAGTCAAGCGTTTTCTTGATGAATCATAACAAACATCAGATTATGAATAATCAAGGTTTTAATGTAGATACTAGTGGCGAAGATAGGTTGTTTGCGCAGCAAACTGTTGTAGATCCATGTGATTTCTTGATGGCTCAATATTGGAAGCATCAAATTTTGAGTCATCAAGATGTTAATATTAATTCAAGTAGTGCTCAAGAGTTATTTCCACAATAGAATGATGTATATCCAACCAATGACTTGAATCAACATCAATATATGAGTCATCAAGGTGGTCATACTTACATATGTAGTTTCGATGAGTTATTTTTACAGTGGAGTGTATTCATTGAAGATCAACCTTATGATCTACATCAACTAATGATTCATCAAGGTCTTAATATTAATACAAGTAATGCACATGAGTTATTTCAACACAAGAGTGATATTGAGCAAATGGATGCCTTGATGATTCAGGAACAACATTATGATTAACATAAGCTTATAAATCATCAAGGTGTTAAAACTAACACAAATGGTGGAGATAGGTTATTTCCACTACAAAGTGTTGTAGAGACAAGTTATTTATCGATGAACCAAAGTAGTGTAGAAGATTTATTACCACAACAGAATGATACATAACCATCTGATGCCTTGATGACTCAGGATCAACATCATGATCAACGTCAATTTATGAGTTATCAATGTGTTTATTCTGATACATATAGTGGAGAGGATAGTTTCTTTTCAGAATTTAGTATAGAAGAGTTACAAGAATTATTGGATATTTGAGGGAGTTCAACTAGAATTTTCATGTAGACCTCATGCGACATGATTTTATGGGAAGACATATCCAACAAAATGAAACTTATTCTGGAAAAGCATATCCAACAAGATTTGGCTAGAACAATGTTAAAGCATTTGAAGTATTACTACTTTGTTATGATGAACTTCATGTATTATTGTCACATTAAGGGAAAATTTAGCACATACAATTAAATGCATCATTTTATAATAAATACAAATAGTATATACAATATTATTCCTAAATATATAGTTTCCGTATTTTTCTTAATTATTAGCCTTCATTATAAAAGAGATATAATGTGATTTTATCTTCTCGTACAACCATGATTATTTGTTGTATCCCAATAGCACTCATTGTTGTATCAACGCTTATAGCTTATGAATAATGCAGAATACTTCTCATTTCCAGTATAGTCTTATAAGTTGTTTTATGGTATCAAGGCTATAAAACCTCACACGAGTATAATCCCAATTTTCTCCACTCTAATCCTAGCTGCAGTTACATGCATAATTGGCACCGAATGCCATTGTTCATAATGCAGATACCACAACCACTAACATTGTTATCGTGCCATTCGACCCTGCATTTCAATTTCCCATCAAACTTGCCGGCAGTTATAACTTAACCACCTGGAACCCATAGCTGTCGTTGCTTTTGCACGGACATAACCTTTTCGGTCATATTGATGGAACAACTGTTGCTCCTCCAATCTCACTCACAAGAAACAACGAAACCACTCTCAATCCAACTTATATGAACTGGTTTTGACAAAATCAGCTTGTCCAAAGTACCATCTTAGCATCAATGCGACCTACTCTTGCCTCAACTATAGCAACAATCACCTTGGCACACAAAGGTTGTGAATCCCTGCACACTACCTTTGCCAATAAATTACATGCAAGAATTATCTGTCTCCAAGATCAACTAGCTCATATTACCAAAGATTATTGGCCTGATAGAACATTAAATTTTTCAAGATCAGTGGAGCAGAATCGTTGATGTGCAACTTAATGTGAGAATCCATGGGCCCGATCACTATTTTTGCAGCCATCCGGCCTCGTGAAACATTGATGACCTAGTGAAGAACTTTATGAAAAACTGCTTGACTATGAGATATTTCTTATCTATGAAGATGCCAAACGAACAACACTAATTAGTGCTCCAATTGCTCAAAGAAACAACCAAGCACCTTCAAGAAATAACAAAAATTGAAAATAGGCATGTAATGCCTCACAAGGTATCCAATGATGGAGTTAACAAAAAGGAAGAGACTCATCAAATACCCAGCATTGGGCTATCGTCGAAATAGCAACCTCTCTCTTAACATTCTTGAGAACGTCCGAAATGCAAAATCCACCACTAGTAACAACTCTAACGTTGTCGATAAGTTTAATGTGTGTTCCAGCAACTGATAAAGCTTGTTAGCACCATAAATATTCTACTTGGAAGGCCTGTAGTTCCATGCTCGTGCGCGGGCACAATCTGTTTGGCAATCTTGATAGATCTTCTTCCACAACTATTACACAGAAATAGCGAGGTAGCATACCCAGCTATACCACATGAAATTAAGTAAAATATGGGTTTTCCTGCTTTAGGGTTTGTTTTAACGTGAAAATGCATTTGTTTTTACCTCTAAACCTACTGATGCCATCAATAAGGTGATAACGGACGCCCGTAATAAACTTTGCCAAATCACATCCAAAATCTTGTATCATCGAAAATCCATGAACTATTACACACGAAAATTGGTAAAATGTGATTTTTCCTACTCTACAGTTTGTTTGAAGTTCAAAATGCATATTTTTCCCCTCAAAACAACTTGATGTCATTAATAAGATCATTACGGATGTCTATTAAAAATTTCAGCAAATAATCTTTTGCAATCCTATCACCAAAAATATATGGACTGTAGAACAAAAATATTGTTAAAATTATGTTTTCCTACTTTTGGGCTCGATTGAACTTTAAAATACTCTTGTTTTCCCCTCGGAACATACAAACACCATCAATAAGGTCATATTTGACGTCCACAAAAATGTACGGCAAAAAAAATTCTGGATTATTGTATAATTAAAAATCTATGGACTATAGCACACGAAAATTGGCAAGATCCAATTATTTCTGATTTGGGGCCCGTTTGAACATGAAAATTTACATGTTTGCCCCTTGAGACTAAATAACGCCATCTATAAGTTTGTATTGGATGTCCTTAAGAAAATTGGGAACAAAATATCCAGAATTATATCACAAAAAATTTCCATTGACTATAGGACACAAAAATCGATAAAATCTAGTTTCCTTCTTTATGCACGGTTGACCTTTAAAATGCGTTAGTTTGTCCCTCAAAACCAACTGACGTCATTAATAAGGTTGTACTAGACGTCCATGAAAAAATTTGGTTAATGAATTTCTGCCTGTCTCATAAAAAATCTATAGACTATAGCACACGAAAATTGTTAAGATTGGGGTTTTCTTGTTTTGGGGCTCGTTTGAACTTAAAAATGTGATCATTTACCTCTTGAGGACAAGTGAAATCATTAATAAGTTTGTATCGTACGTTCATGAAATATTTTGGCAAAAAAAATTGGGAATCCTATCACCAATAATCAACGGAATATAGCACACGAAAAATAGTAAAATCTATTTTTTCCCTTTTTTGTGGCTCGTTTAAACATGAAAATGCAATTGTTGTCTCTCGGGATTAATTGATGCCACTAATGATGTCATAACAACGTCCACAAAATTGTTGGCAAAATAATTCTGGAATCTGATCTCCAACAATCCATGGACAATAGCACACGTAAATGTGTAAAATCTAGTTTTTCAGAATAACTGGTGTTGGCTGCTACTCTTGATCTCATCCCCTGATTTATTGATTTTTCTAATTTCTTTGTTAGTGATTTGATACCCGAGCGTCTGACATATCATCAAATTTCCTTATCATGGTGAGTACTTTGGGATGAAGCATATTTGTATTGAGTGTGTGTTGATAACATAATTAGATGGTGTGTTCCAGAAGCTGAAATATTACATATTCTGGAAGCGTGTCATTCATCTTGAGAAGGTGGGCATCATGGCGAAGCTCGAATATCCCACAAGATATTTCTGTATCGGTATTACTGGGACACTATTCACCAGGATGCATTTGAATTAGTACGGAGTTTTGACGTATGCCAAAGACAAGGAGCGATACGAGGCGTCATGATTTGCATATGACACCTTTTTTTGGAAGTACAATTTTTATTGTCTAGGTAATTGATTTCATAGGTCCCTTTGTGAGTTCATATGAACAGAAGTATATTATAGTAGAAGTGGATTATGTATCCAAATCGGTGGAAGCTGTACCATTACCTGAGAATTAAGGAAAGAGTGTTGCCGCATTCCTTAATAAGGATAATTTTACACGATTTTGAACAACTAGAAAAATTACCAAATATGGTGGGTCTCATTTTTGAAACAGAGTGTTCAGTATGGGATGAAAAAACACATTGTAGCAACACCGTCTCTGTTATACTCCAAAAATCTTAATATAGAGAATAACATGAGATTCTAAGAGTTTTAAAACGGTTTAAGGTAAATCATACTGTATATAATTCATTTAGGTGGTTTTAGAATCAAAATGTCAAGGAACGTCCATGACATCCGGAAATTAGTTCAAGAAGTTCTAGTGTGCGTAGCCTATCTGACAAAGTTTTAGGATACGGAAAATGATGGAATTTGGTGGTAAGGTGTCTAAAACGTATTAGAGTTATTTTATGGTCAAAACTTCCGGGTACGACTCCCCAAGGACCAACGAAAGGGTCCTTGAAGAGGACACTTCCAATTTGCCAAAAAGCTGCCATGAGGAAGTTTACAACAACAGATTGCACGCAACGAGCCATTGGTGAATCGATGGGGCATCAATTTCCACCGTCGATGGTAACTTAGAAAAATTCGTGAAGGGTTCATCTTGCAATCGCTGACCAAAATCATGGACGTGCAGCACGGAGGCCACATTGCCCGTCGACTGACCTACAACCCATCAATCGGGAAATCATAGGTCAGGTCTTTGTATTTTTTGTTTTTTTGGATTAATTAATTTTATTAGTTGGTCTATTTAGGAGGTTATTTATGGATTACCGGGTGGTAAATTATGTTTGTTAAGTCACTATATAAAATACCCTAAACCTAATTTCTCACTTAACACTCATTATTCCCCAAAACTCAATTGCTCTTCCTTCTCTCTTCTTTCTCTCTCCCAAATAAACTACATAAAAGACCAAACAAAGGAGGGTTATATGGATTCAAAGGATAAATTTTTCTCTATCAAACTTCATCAATTAGTGAGGTGTGGGATTCCTTTCACTTTTGAGATCTCTTTCCCCAAAGGGTTCCTCTAAGTTGATTTAAATACAAAATTCAAGTGGGTTTTCTACCAAGAAGAAATTGATCTTGTGAAATGCTTTGTTTATGATTTCTTTTGTAAATTATGACTAGATTAACATGTATTATTATTCCATTATATTACTTGATGAATTGACCTAGGTTGTAGAAAGATGACCTTTTCCACTTAACCCTTGTTGTGATGTTGAATTGAATTATCCAGTATTGATACTATTTGCTTAGTTAATGTGTGAATTACTATTATATGTTGTTATTATGAAAATTTATGAGTATATTGTGATATATCATAATCCAATTATGCCAGTTCTTGTTTATTTAACCTAGGTTGTGAAGTAGATCATGAATTTAACCTAACTCTCTAATCCTAGGCTATGAACTAGTGACGAATTATTATGTAGTGATTCAATTTGACTTTATTATTATGTTGGTTACTATGGTGTGATGATATTACACCTATTGTTTTGATTAATTGGATGATTGATTGAAGGACCTTGATAATGGCTTGTGAAGAAAATTAGGTCAAGTTTGTGATCTCAATTTTTTACTTCAATTATGATAACTTGTGATTAAGTGATGAACTTGTATTGAAGTATACCTTATGTTAAGATTGATAGTTTTTGTATGATGTTTAATTGCAATGTCTTGAATTATGGTTTGTGAGTTGTTGCCTTAGATGTAAATGTTATAAGGATAATGATAACTTACCAATGTGCCTTATCATGATGTGATTATGTAAATATGCTAACCTCACATGTACGAATAGTAATGACAGGAAAATAATAATAAAATTCTTATTGAGATATGATGATTATTATATAAGGGATAGACCCTATGACCTACATTAAGCTATGATTATTAATAAAAGGTATTAAAGACATTTCAAAAGGGACTCTAGCTTAGCACTGAGTGACCTAGAGTGAGGAGCTTCGTTTCCACATAGGGAAGCTAGGATCACTAATGTACTTATAAGATGGGAGACTATAATACATGCATCATAATTACGGTCCCAACTACATCTCCTAGTTCTTGAACCATGTTTACCCCCATAGGAATATTAGTTAGTGGATCCACATAGAAGCTATGTTCATGTTTTGGTACTACTTTGGTAGGTTATCTGCCTTCCTTCAGTATAGGGTTCCATTATATAATATTCCACTTTAGCTCATGTGGTCTATGTCGGTTAATACAATATGTTTCCAGAAGGTAAAATGAAGCAATGAAGTGAAATCTAACTAGGATGACCTAAGGGGTATAACCTAGTCTAGGTAGAGGTACGAGACTCTACCTATACAATGTGCTAGATAGCCTTGAGGGTAGTCTTAGAAGGATGTTCTTATGTATGTATATTCTAATATATGTAAATGATATATGAATAATGATCTTATATGTTAATGACACTATGTGATGTTGGTTTCACTCATGAACATCTGTTTGGTCTCTATAACTAAAGTATGATGTTGTATACTCTTAACGATATGCTATGTGATGATAGACATTATTTATGGTTCTTTTTAGGGTTACTTGATTGAGTGAGGTGATGGGGATTTGGATTGTCATTGCACTAATGGATTTAATGAGGATTCATGAGTGATGGTCTTGCTTTGGTTAGGATGTTATGAACTCTTATACATGCTTGCTGATGTTATTACTTGATGATAAGAGTTGTCATGATTAAGTTTTCAATTATGTTGATATGCATGTGACTTTACTAGGATTAGTATTGCTAGTCTTGTGATGTACATGGTCTTGACTTAGTGTAGATATATTATTGACTTGTATGGGTTCTTGATTGTGCATAAGGCTTTTCAAAGTAAAACAACATGGTTTAATGAAATGTCCTTGTGCATATGGCCCTATACTTAGTACAAGTGACGTGCTAAACCCAATTCTCCCTTTTTCCACAACATTTAATGTTTCAGTCATTGAAGGGCTTGTGACAACTTTTAAATGAAGACTTGGATTCTCATTGTCCAAGTTGTGTAGGTCTTCACCACTTCGAGGACAATGTCTCTTTCTAGCGTTTAATAGTGATTAGTCTTAAAGAGACTTTGTTCATTTCCTTTCATTTCAGTACTAAAGATTGTACTAATACTTTAAACAGTCTAGAGACGGATGTTATGACAGACCCCATAACATCCTAAAATAAAAGCTAATGTAGAAATAAAAAGATGTCCTCCATAATGCAAGGAGGCTCACCACTAACTCTGAATCTCAATCTTGATCAATTAAGCGATGCGTACTCATCCTGGGTACTTGCGTCTGCATCATGAAACGATGCATGAATGTACGTATATGTGAGTTGGAGATCTAAGAAATGACATAAACTTGAGGGGATTAGATGAACTTACCTTTGCTCTGCTTAAATCAAGATTATACTTAACTCAATTGATATACATATAAACCAATTTAAATCACATGTGAGATGTGTGTGTGTGTGTGTGTGTGTGTGTCTCTCTCTCTCTCTATATATATACATATATATATATATATGTATATATATATGTATATATATATATATATACATATATACATATACATATATATATATATATACACATATATACATATATATATATATATACACACACACACACATATACGTATATACATATATACGTATATACATATATGTATGTATGTATATATATATATACATACATACATATATGTATATATGTATATATGTGTGTGTGTATATATATATATATAAAAAAATATATATATGTATGTATGTATGTATGTATGTATATATATATATATATATGTATATATATATATGTATATACATATATATGTATATTAAAAAATTATAAGAAATGTCTATTCTATTAAAAATAATGAAAACTTTATATTTTTCTTAAATTATAAAATTAATTATTTTAAAATGCGGAAATAAGAAGATCATTAATTAATTTGTGTCAGGAAGGGTCAAAATTGGTGTCAACAACTGTCTCTCATTTTACTTGGATCGATGCAAGAAATTCGAGGAAAATGAATTGACCAAGCTAAATTTGACATACCTCAACTTTATGTTTTAGGAAAGGGATTTTTGTACAATCTTTAGAAATTATGGACGAACCCCAGAAACGGGTTTCCTACATGTCTCAGGCTATATGGGAATTCAAGCCACTTGTAGTTTGATACGCTTGATTTAATGCACAATTTTAAAAGAATTCAAAAGTCATCTCGATACCGAATTATGAACGGATCGAAATTCCCAAGAATATGATTTAAGGGAAAATGAGGAAATACAACCGAGTTTAAAACAATGAGTTCGCCTACAAATCCTTAAAACATAGGAATCAGTCTGTTTGTAGTTCGACTCGATCGCTTGAGAAGAAAATCTATTATGCTAGATAACCTTTAGTTTTAGACAAGTGACGAATTTAATGTGTATGAAAAGGATTTTTATTACCTTTTAACTATGAATGTGGCGCGCTTCACACCCATAATTAAGAACTTACATTGACATAATTTCCAAAGCTCTTTGTGCATTGTAAGTTAGATGGTAAATTTGCTTCAAGTTGATCAAAATATCCGGATGCAAACCTAAAGTGATGAATCAAAAGGAAACCGACATGCCTTAGGATATGGTGTGGTTTTATTTTGGTGTAAAACACTCCTCTGCTCGTATCCTACGAGTCTGACAATCCTCTTTGGACTGTGTCCCAATTCGCTTCTAAGAAAAAGTTCCACGTTGTGCTGCACCCTTTTTGATGTCGTCCACACCAGTGATTTTTTTTTTGGAGAATTCATCCTTTTGGATGCTTCGACAAGGGCTGAGATAAAACTCGTCATCATAAAAATGCAATTGAAATGGGAGACAGTGTCTTTTACAGTAGTGACACTTAATTTCCCTCCTTCAATATTTGTTGTCAACTCCATTGGATTTAACGTAAAGCAAATAAAGATTATGTCTTATGTTTTCCATATAATCTTAAATGTACTCTTCATTTGATCTCGAAATAGATGAAAGCTGATGCATTGTTTGTATTTTCTCTTGACGTCGTTTTCGATGTGCTTCTTGAGGTTTTTTTTTTCAAAATAACAAAATTTTGTCGATGGGTAAATATTTCTCTTGAGATGCCCAATTTCCTTTCTTGGGAATGCATGATTTCTGTGGGGCATGAATATCTTCCACGATGCATAAATTCCTGCAAGGAATGAATATCTTCTCGGGTTGTAATATATATGCGAGGCATAAATGTCTTCTCGTGATACATAAGTTTCTGCGAGACATGAATATATTCTCGCGATGCATAAATTCTTGCGAGGCATGAATATCTTCTGGCGGTGCATAACTTTCTACGAGGTATGAATATCTTCTCGTGTTCCATGAATATTGACCCATGATGAATGATCATCCGTGATGCATGAATATGGACTTGCGATGAATTATCTTCCGTGATGCATAAATATTGAGTCGTGATGCATGATCTTCTACGATGCATGAATATTAACTTGGGATGCATGGATCTTCCGCAATGCATGATATTCTGCGATGCATGAATATTATTAGATGCATGGATATTGACTCGCGATGCATGATCTTCCGCGATTCATGACTTTCCGGAATGCACAAATATTGATTCGCGATGCATGGTCTTTCGCGATACATGAGTATTTACTCTTGATGTCATCCTTGGTACTAAATGAAGATAGTGCTTCATCAGAGCAACATAGTTATCTTCTGGGTGACTTCTGAATAATGATATTGTCTCTAATGACAATGAAGTAAACTGATCCTCCAGATCGTGTATCATCTTAAACGACAATAAAATAAATGACCTCTCCGGGTAATGTATTTCTTGATCGGCAATAAAATAGATGACCCATCCGGGTAATATATTATCTTAATGGGGAAAAAGTTATGATTCCTCTGGGTAATGTATTGTCTCATATCTGACATTATGACGCAGATGACGTCCTTTACGAAAGCCGTACACTCTTTCTTGAGTTTTTTGCTTGATTCACCTTTGAATATAGCTTGACATCCCTTATAGACTTCATGTTGTTGGAAATTGAGTGAAATAAACATTCATATTCTTAAGTCTCCGGTATAAGCAATATAAAATAATGCGTCTACAGGAACACTTTTAATTCCAGGAGAGGTTTCTTCTACCTTGACTTCTCCATCGATCGGAGGAATTTGCTGGTTTCAAAAAAAAGCTATAAACCTGCGTCCTCCAAAAAATTGTTCGTATTAAAACGCACTTATCTGTGTCGATTCTTCAGTCGTCTTCTCCTTGTCCTGCTATCTCCGACTAATTTTTTGATCCCCCAACTTTTGATAGATAAGACAAAATATTTCATGCCAAAACAAATGAAACATAAAAGGAAAATCTTAAGAAAATAAATTTTTGAGAAGTAGTATTTTGAAAAAGGTCACAACCAAGTGTCATGTCACGTCAGGCTTAGCGAAGTTCTTTGAGACTAATGTTTGGATGTAAATCTGATTATTCGCTGGGGAGTATTCCAAGCCAGTATAGACTTGTCGATAAGCCTATATTTAAATTTTGAGGCCATCCTCAAAATTTCTGTCCTAGTTAATTGTATCGCTTTGACAGTGGCTGAGTAAATCGTGCAATTTTTGAGATCCTCTCAAAAATTCTGTCCTAGTTGCAAGTCTCGAAATATCTTTAGTCTTGTCTAGTTGAGGAGAAATCTCCTCCTCGAGAATTTTTGAGTCCCTCTCATAAATTCTGTCCTAGTTTTTTTGTAAAGAGGAATAGAAATGTTATGAGAAATATGGCCGACCACTTGTGGCGCCTACGTATCCCGTTGAGGAAGGAATCATGTCAAACATAGTTCCCCTCAAGGTTAACGACAATAAGAAATTTTTACAAAGAAACGACCGAGGAAGAAATAGTCCACCTATGTATCTCATTTTTTAGAATTCATGTCAAACATAGTTCAAGTATAAAGAAATATTAAAAGGGATAAATGGGGTGATTGAAGCCGACATTGCCGCATATGTATCTCATTCTTGAGAAATTAGGTCATACGTACTTCATTACAAAAGGGATTAAATTTTAAACAAAGAAAATACAAGCAAAGAAAGAATGCATACAACGAAATGACAGAAATAAAAAACTAAGCTTCACACGTAGTAACTCTTGAAAACATCTCAGTTGATTGATTTCGGCTATGCGGTGCAATCCATCTCCGATAAGACCTGAGCACCTCCAGACAATACCTTACGAACTATGTAAGGTCCTTGTCAATTTGGTGCAAATTTTCCTTTGTACTCATTTTGATGAGGAAAAATGCGCTTAAGGACCAACTGGCCTATTTCAAACATTCTGGCTCTTACTCTTTTGTGAAAAGCATGAATAATTCTTTGTCGGTAGAGTTGACCATTAGAAACGACAACCATTCTCTTCTCGTCAATCAAAGTTAACTGATCAATTATCTTGCTGACCCATTCAACATTACTTAATTTAGCTACTAAGATGATTCTCAAAGATGGTATCTCAATTTCAGCAGGTATGAGTGTTTCTGTTCTATACACAAGCAAGTATGGAGTAGCTACAATGGACGTTCTGACAGTTTTTAGGTATCCCAACAAAAACTATGGTAACATTTCATGCCAACCTCGGTGATTATCAATCATTTTCCTCATAATCTTCTTGATATTCTTATTGTCCATTTCTACAGCTCCATTCTTTTAAGGACGATAGGCGATTGAGTTTCGGTGAGTAATCTTTAACAATTCTCATATATCTTTCATCATGTGACTGTTGCGATTTGCAAATTTATTGGTGATGATGGATTACGGTACTCCAATCCTATATATTAGATTTTGCGAACAGCATCAACCATAACATTCTTGGTTAGCGACTTGTAAGAAGCTTCTTGCACCCTCTCTGTGAAATAGTCAATAACAACAAAAATAAATCTATGTCCACTAGAAGCGGCTGGCTCTATTGGACCGATGACATCCGTTCCCCAAGTTACAAATGGCCAAGTTTAATTCATAGCATTAAGTTCGTGAGGTGGCACTCGGATCAAATCACCGTGCACTTGAAATTTATGGCATTTTTGAACAAAATTGCAACAATCATTCTCCATAGTAATCCAGAAATACCCTACTCGAAGAGTCTTTCTTGACAAAGTGAGCCCATTGATATGCGTGCCGTAAACTCCAGCATATATATGTTCAATAAGTTTTGCAGCTTCAACAATATCGACACATCTGAGAAGACCCGAATCCAGAGTCCTCTTATAAAGGACTTCTCTGCTTAGAAAGAAATTAAGAGTCTTACAGCGTATCAATTTCTTTTGGTTGGATATGGCATCTTAAGGATAACTCTCGGTCTCTAAGTACCTCTTTATACCAAAATACCATGGCCAACCATCTGGTCATGCTTCCACATGTGAACAATGGACCTAATGTTCCTTTGTTTTATATCCAAAAGATAAATATAATCTGTATCTAAATGTTAAATAATTGAAAAGATGGTGGCAAGATGATCGTCCAATTCATTCTGTATTCTTGTAGTATGTTTGAACTCAATATTATGAAACCTTTTGCACAACTTCTGCACATATTGTATGTAAGGTATAATCTTCAAAATCTTCACATCCCATTCTCCTTGAACTTGATGAATCAAAAGATCAGAATCTCCAATAACCAACAACTCGTAGACATTCATGTCGATGGCCATTTTCAACCCAAGAATACAAGCTTCAAATTCAGCCATGTTGTTCGTGCAATTAAATTGGAGCTTAGCTGCCATGGAATAGTGCTAACCAGATTCTGTCACTAAGATTGCTCCGATGCCTTTACCTTGCTGATTTGCCGCTCCATCAAAGAATAATCTCCAACCCGGATATGCTTCAGATATATCTTCAACCATAAATGACACTTCCTCATCGTGAAAATATGTTTTAAGCGGTTCAAACTCTTCATCAATAGGATTTTCTGCAGGATGATCAGCTAAGGCCAACGCCTTTATGGCCTTCTTAGTCACATACACGATATCAAACTCACTCAATAGCATTTTCCATTTTGCTAACTTTCTGGTCGGCATCTCTTTATAGAAAATATACTTCAATATATCCATTATGGAAATGAGATATGTAGTATACGAAGACAAATAATGTCTCAACTTCTGGGCAAGCCAAGTAAAAGAACAACACATTCTCTCCAACAAAGTGCATCGAGACTCGTATGGGGTAAACTTTTTGCTTATGTAATAGATACCTTTTTCTTTCTTTCCTGTCTCGTCGTGTTGACTGAGTACACATCCGAATGCACTATCTGACACGGACAAGTACAATAATAATTGACTCCCTTCTCGAGGAGGAACTAGTACCGGTGGATTTTACAAATAGTTTTTGATAGTGTTTAAAGTAGTCTGACACTCTTCAGTCCACTTTGTCGGAGCGTCTTTCTTTAGCAGCATGAAGATGGGCTCGCACACCATGGTTGTTTGAGCAATGAATTGGATGATGTAGTTAAACCTCCCTAAGAAACTCATCACCTCCTTCTTATTTTCGAAGGAGGTAACTCTTGAATTGCCTTGATCTTAGAAGGGTCGAGGTCAATACCCCTTCTGCTGACTATGAACCCCAACAACATACCATTTGGAACTCCAAAAGCATATTTAGAGGAATTTAACTTTAAGTTCTAATGATGCAGGCGATCAAAGAACTTTTTTAGATTTGTTTAGTGGTCTGAACTCTCGCAGGACTTGATTATGATGTCACCTCGATCTCTTTTTGAATCATACCATGAAATATAGTCATCATAGACCTCATATAGGTAGCACCAGCATTTTTGAGGCCAAATGGCATCACTATGTAATGATATACACCCCAAGGAGTCATAAAAGTTGTCTTTTCTGCATCTACTTTATCCATCAAAATCTGATGATAACCTGCATAACAATCCACAAAGGATTGCATTTCATGCTTAGCAAAGTTATTGATTAAAATATGAATATTCCGCAACGGAAAGTTGTACTTTGGGCTAGCTTTGTTGAGATTCTTGTAGTCAATGAAAATTCTAATTTTTCCATTCTTTTTGGCGACCGGAACAATGTTAGCCAACAAGGTAGGGTATTGAGTCACTTCTAATAGCCGAGACTCAATATGTTTGGTAATGTCCTCTTTAATTTTCAGACTCAACTCGAGCTTGAACTTTCGAACCTTTTCCTTCACCTGATCGAACTATGAATTAATCAGCAGTTTATGAGATACAACATCAGTACTATGCCCTTGAATGTCACCGACTTCACAGACGAGCACATCAATATATTCAGCAAACAAATGAATTAGATCCTTACTCTGAGTTGCATTCAAGTGGACGCTGATTTTGGCCTCTTTAACACACTCTTGGTCTCCCAGATTTACAGTTTCAGTTTCCTCTAAATTTGGCTTATACTGGTTTTCAAACTATAGAAATCCATCAAAAATATATTTTTGTACCTCACTTTATCCCTCATAACCATTAACCTCGTCATCACCTGCATCATTTTGTTTTTTCAGCTTGTGACATGACACGACATTGCCAGGTTTATAATTTACATTACTCAAACCATAAACAAACAAAGTTAGGAAAGTAAAGTATAAAAAAATTTAAAATAAAAGAGGCCTTCATTTATATTGGAAAACGGTGAAAACTTTGGCCATGGCATAGAGTCATGTTGACTTTTTAAACATCACGATGGAAAATTTAAAAAATTTAAACAGTTAAGAAAAATAAAAAATGGTGGGTCTCAGGCCTCTTTAAGAATATCACCGATTTAAATATGCATAAAACGATTCCTTTTTACCAAGGAGTTAGGGGATAAGGATGAGCGTAAAGGTCCAGTTCTGCAGCATCTCTCTTGGCTCAACATCACAGCATCTTGTTAGCTCGACCTTTTCTTCAATGATGTCATCAATCTCTTCAAAAAGTCAACAACTTCCTTCTCCAAGGTCCTCCTGCTCGACATATTCACGAAATGAAAAGGATTGATATAGATTAGGGATTGGCTCGTCCAATGATTGATCCTTCTTCTTCTTTGTCTTCTCATCATCATATGTGGGTACGTACCCCAATCCATACCTTGATCCTTTGACGAAAATTGAATGGGCTCAAAAGTTCCTTGGGAATTCCTTCCCAATCCAAAACCTGATTCAAATCCACTTTGCAACATCACAATAGCAATGATGTTGTACATAGAAGGCATTAGAGGATGTGGGGCCAAGACTTCACCGAAGACATTTACTAGTTCCACCGTGTAGAAATCAATAGTTGGAGACACTTCATCGATAATCGACACCTATGTGCCAGAATGACTACCTTAGCTGTGAATGACTAGCTCTTCATTCTTCAAAATGAGTTTCATCATGTGATGCAAGGTAGAAGTCACAGCTCCAGCCATGTGAATAAAAGGTCTTCCTAGAAGAAGGTTGTAGCTGGTGCAATATCTAGGAATTGAAATTGTGCGCTAAACTTGGCAAGGCCTAATTGGATAACTAAATTTATGGCTCCTAAGGTCTATCTTGAACCCCATCGAAGGCTATCACTTTGACTTGATTTCTCTCATGTTTTCCCAAGTCAAACATCAACTGCCTTAGCGTTGACAATATGCAGATGTTCAGACTAGATCCATCATCTACTAAGACGCGATTGGCACCCTTTTTACAATAGAACACAGTGATATATAGTTCCTTGTTATGGGACTTGCCTTCGAAAGGCAGGTCATCATCACAAAAGTTGATTTAATGTCCTCAAATAGCCTGGTGGATCATAGCAGCCACGTTATCGCTACTTGTGCACGCGGGTACATACGTGTAGAAATCAATACTTGGAGACACTTCATCGATAATCGACACCTATGTGCCAGAATGACTACCTTAGCTGTGAATGACTAGCTCTTCATTCTTCAAAATGAGTTTCATCATGTGATGCAAGGTAGAAGTCACAGCTCCAGCCATGTGAATAAAAGGTCTTCCTAGAAGAAGGTTGTAGCTGGTGCAATATCTAGGAATTGAAATTGTGCGCTAAACTTGGCAAGGCCTAATTGGATAACTAAATTTATGGCTCCTAAGGTCTATCTCGAACCCCATCGAAGGTTATCACTTTGACTTGATTTCTCTCATGTTTTCCCAAGTCAAACATCAACTGCCTTAGCGTTGACAATATGCAGATGTTCAGACTAGATCCATCATCTACTAAGACGCGATTGGCACTCTTTTTACAATAGAAGACAGTGATATATAGTTCCTTGTTATGGGACTTGCCTTCGAAAGGCAGGTCATCATCACAAAAGTTGATTTAATGTCCTCAAATAGCCTGGTGGATCATAGCAGCCACGTTATCGCTACTTGTGCACGCGGGTACATACGTATCATCGAGAGCCTTAATCAAAGCTTTCCTGTGTGATTTAGAACTCATAAGCAGAGCCCATACAGAAATCTTGGCGCGAGTCTTCTCCAAATGCTTGACAATTAGGATAATCTTTCGGATGCATTCTTCTCCAGAATTCCACTACCTCACCCTTGCTTATTGGCCTTTTATCTTGATCCTTCTTTTGAACTTTGAGATCTAGCTCCTCAAGAGTATAACATCTTTAGGATTGGGTCATGCCTTGTGCAACAGCAGTCTCAATCTCATATTTTGGCCTGATAAAAGTTTTTGATGGCACTGATACGCTCAAACTTACTTCTCAAATAAGAAGTAAAGTGGTCGTGTCACTTAAATAACCCAACTTGTGAGGTTGGGATCTTTCCCACGAGGAAAATAGTTTAGAAATAACTTCAATCTATTATTACTATTATTCACTCAATTACTTCCTTGGAAAGCAAAAATGATAAAAGGGGGGTTTTCTATTTCTAAATAAACGAAAATAACTAGCGAAATTGAAGGATACAACTAACAGCTTGTAATGTTGGAGTTTAATCAATTAATAAAGGTAACTAGGGTTTACGTGTTTCCCACAGGTTCATAACTTGATAATTCTAACAATAACAATTCTTTCCTAGTATCTTGCATGCAAAGTGATAAGTTATGTATTTCTAAATCATTGGTCTGGCATCTAGGAAATTTCACTCCGCACCTTTGTCCGGCTACGTGTGTTGCTATACTAACCCTTATCTTTACCTCATATTAAGCATCATATTCGATATTTGACTAAGTTATTTCTTCATACCAATCAATACTAGCCTATCAGATAGTATACACCAAATCTGTGCTGATAATTCTTTCCTATTATCTACCTCCTTGGTCCAGCAAGTCACATTAAGGCGAGTTCTAACGTTGGCCATCCGTTAAAAAGACTTCTAAGCAAAAGAATCATCAATACATGCAAGACACTATTCTAGAATTGTTATTTTAGTTAGGTTTTACATCATTATTCGCCTATGGTTCCCACAACCCTAGTAATGGAGTTAAGTTACCCATAGTTATAATCACAATAGTAAAATATATGATATAAGAATTCATGTACTTACTTCAATGATAAAGAGTAAAATCCGAAAGTTACTTGATTAATCAGCAAAAGTCACCAACAATCAATTACAAAAGTCTTAAAATATTCAAGAATCTCAAAATAATCAAGAATCTAACAAAGAGTCTAATAATAATCTAGAGTCTAACCTAATAATCAAGAGTCTAATCTATAAAACAATGTTTTTGGAACTATTTATAAAAAATAAAAATCTAATTTAATTAGGACCCTATTTGCTAGAAATCTCTCAAAACGCGGGTGAGTTAATGGACCTTGCGACGGATCGTCGTCGTCACGGCGGGCCATCATGGACTCTGTTGTCCCATATTTATGCAAATTCTTCTGCTGGTCTCTTTATTACCCTCGACGGCAGGTATGACGGATCGTCGCAAGAACAATGGTCCGTCGAGGGTCTCTGTTCCAAAACACTTGAACTCTTGAATTTTTGGGTAGTGGGACTACTTCTCTCATCTTCATGACGAACCAGCAGGACAGACAGTCATGGCTACGACGGTTCATCACGCACTCCGTAAAGCCACACTTGGTCAGACTTCCCATCTTCCTTCAGCAGCTATACTATGATGCCACCTATGGACCTTCACGGACATGACGAACCATTACAAGCTCTTTAGGTGGTACTTTTATGTATTTCTTGCTCAAAAACCTTTGCATTCCTCTTTTAGACAGATTTCCTGCAAATAAAGAGAAACATATATAAAAATTAGTACAAAAAGGCTTTTGGACACACTAAACTTAAGGGAAAAGTATTAATAATACCGTGACGCCACGGTATATCAACACCCTCAACTTAAATTCATTGTTTGTCCTCAAGCGACGCACTATGACTCAATACAAAATCTTTGTACAATAGTGTCCATGTTTTATCCTTCGCAATCATTTGGCTATCAATCCCGATCAATCTCATCATATTTATGCATGCTATCACTATTAGGCTTGAATTATGTGGAATCAGACTATGAGGCAGACTCACCATGTACTAACACCAATCCTCTTTAATTTCTCACCGAGGTGCTAATATTTCCGGTATTGCAACTAGTGTCCTCACTTCAAAACAAAATCCTCATTTTTCACACAATGATTTCAGTTTGGGTATAAGGATTACTTTTCAACACTCACTCTCAGAACAGATTCACACTCACTCGTACATATTGCCATAAGCTTGCCCTTTTTTCACTGCTTTAAGTTTGCTATACAACTATTAAGACCACGATGAGACTTTCTTAGCTTGTAACATAGGCTCAGGTCAGGTAGGGTATATTTAGGTATACTTTAGTGACTTTTTTCCCTCCTTGACATATCAGCTAAACATACCATTTTCTATAATTTTATTTTGCTTAGTTTCTCATATTCTTTAGCCTTGCTATTTTCCTTTTTTTTCTTCATTTGTGTAAGTGACTCTCTTCTTTTCTTGCTTGTATTTCTTGTATATATACTTTTTTCTTTACTTTTCTTTCAACTAATTCTTGAGTCACTTTACTTTTGTTCTTTCTCTATCTTTGTTCTTTCAACCCCACTTTCCAGAGCATTACTCATAATAGCCACCCTCAACGCATGGCTTTGTCATGAGCAAAGTACACAATACCCAAAGTTGGGTCATAGCCATAAAAAGGGTTGTTTACTGCATTAGCCACCCTCAACTTATGCTTTTGGCATAAGGTGTGGTGCACATGTCCAAGGAAAGACCAGGGCCAACACATTATTCTCAGAAAAGATCAGTTAGGTTGAAAAAGAAAGGTCTAGTTTAACCTAAAATCATTTGGATCAAAGAAGGACAAATTTCATTTGGTTTTCTTTTATTTAGGCTAAAATGGGGCTACATTGAATAAGGGTCTATGATACTTTCCTAATAGTCTTTGACAACTTACTTTTAGCAGGACTAACCAGGAAAGTTCTAGCTTAGTACGAATAGTGGACTATCCAAATATTCCTCACACTCACATGACATGTCATTACTCTACAAGATTATTAGACACCTAGTTCGAATTTTACACTTAGAGTTATGCAGTGGTGTACCTCTATGTCATTCTTAGAGTCACACATTTATTAATTATTATGCCTAGTAATGCATCAATTTCCATTTTATCTGGATATCATTTTAGCCATTATGTTTCAGAATTAAACTATGTACACAAGATATAGACATGCCGGTTCAACAGAAAAAGTAATTAGTCTCTTGGGGAAAAAGAACACAAGCAACAAAACCCCAAAAGAGGATAGTGAATTAGGCTACTCAAACTTTACCCTAGCACTCACTTTCCATTTAGCCCACCCCTAACAAAAAATACACGCAATTGTCCCCAATGCATAAAATATTGAAATACAAGAGTAGTAGGTGAAGAAAACCTGGGGCGCACAGCGCCGACGATTATCAAGATGGTGGGTCTGGTTCCCCGGAACCCACTACCTCTATAATCTGGACACCCTCAGTAGTGTCCTCAGCATCAATAGCACTATCAGCACGGCCTCCCGCTATCTCCACATCTTGAGCTAGACGCCCTAGTAGTTGACTCTACTGCTCTCATCTGACGCGCTTCATCATCAGCAAGCGAGTTTCTCCTCGCAGCCTCCATCTCATGGCGCTCCTTCTTCCGTGCTCGAGCATTATACTCCTCTCGACCCCTCCGCCTCTTGGCATGCACTCGAGGGGGAGATGGTGGAATCTCTGAAGTGGAAAATAGGGCCTCCATCACTGTGTCTTCAGCAGGCGCTGCATAATGGGCCTCAAACTTAGGCACCCTCGCCACTAAGATCATATCGATGTGTGTGCGAACACTGTCGACCACAGCATGAAGGATCAACACATCAACCAGAGGGGCTGGTCGGGCTAACACCCGCAACTCAAAAGCGTCCAAGCGCTGATTAACCTCAGTGATCTTTCGCTCTATGTGGTGGACCATTCTCCCCTCCAAGCGCTCTTCTGCCTCACCAATAGACCTCTGCATCCAAGGATGGATATGATGCAGAAGTGTAGCCATCTGTGCCTCTAATTTCTGGACCTTAGAAAGCTATACTAGAGAGGGTAAAGGGGATGAGCGTGAGGAGTTCAAGGCAGTGCTACTACTCGGGATAGACTCTACCGGGGTAGTGTCAGTTGAAGCCTTCTGCATAGCTGTGAGGGTCTGTGCTACCGTATCAGCCAGATATCACCAAGTGGAGGCAACTCTGGACGGGGCCCTCTACGTGGAGCCAACTCATTGGCCTCATCCTTAATGAGGCCGATATCAATAGCGCACAGCGGGTCTTGAGCTGATCAATATGCTAGATGGGCACACCTGCAGACCTGCATAGGGAAAATATCATGCTCGGAAAAGGGTAACTAGTTGTGACCTTAAAAGCCCTCTTGTGCATGACCGCCTGTAGAAGCCAAGCAAAGTCCACCTCAAACCCGACTATTATTGCCGCCATCAGAACTGCACGATCCCATGTGACTATATTATCAGTTGCTGTGGGAGAGAGCCTATGCCGGACAATCTACCACAAAAACTTCGTCGTGAAGGTCAGGTTGGCCTTCTTGATGGCTCCCTTCGGCTCGGTCACCCAGTCAGCACCCTCTCCATAAATGCACAAATGTGGGGTTATCCACCTGTTGCTAGTCTCTCTCAGCGATGGCTCACGCATGAATTGGACATCTTTGACAATCTGCCATCGGAAGTCAAACTCGGCGGTTAGAGGGGTCCGGTTTTCATCAACATTCTCGTCGTATAGATACTGACGGATGGAAGGCAGGGATATATCATCCTGAATGCCATGTATTCGGACCTGCTCTAGTAGGTCCTGTTTAGCGGGGGCAGCTCGCATATCAATCTGTGATCTGAGAGTCGCTACGTAGAAGGCATAGAACTGTCGGACCAACTCTTCACTATAACGTCCCAATGGACACGCCGTCCACTTCAGTCGATGTATGGTGAAGAGATTGTGGATCTCTGGCAGCATCGGGACACTTCCCGCAGGGACCCGCCGCTCCAATGTAAGTCTCCGAGTCTTCACTCTTTTTTAATTTAAGAACTTTGCATCGGAATAGACTTGATTTGCCCGTCGACACACCACCAGTTGGGCTGGTCGGTAACCGGGATGAGAGCATGAGTTGATGAACCGGGTATGGATTCCGAACTGTCAGCCTCACAATACGAGCCAAAATCTACAGCGGTTGCGAGTGCGGGAACCTCAGCATATCCGGAGGCTTCCTCCAACCACAAAACTCCTAAGGATCCAGATGCTCCTTCTTCATTAGTAGCTGATCCAGAAGGTGTGCCGGTAAGTGTGCGCTTCTCATCAGACTTGGAGGCACTGAGTACGCTGGGCGCCACCTTTTTAAGTGTGGCTTTGGCAGCACGTACGACTTGGTATGGGGTGGAAGTGCCTTGGGGCACATATTCGGGGTCACGCTCATAATATGAACCAATAACCAGGCGCGCAGACAGTCTTCGATCACCCGCGTGCGTAGACTAGATCTTGTTTTGGTGCCATAATAGATAGTACCTATAAAGAATAAATATTAGTACCAAAAGGAGCAGAAAAGACTAGCAAAACCACAAAAAATAGATAAAAGAGTTAAGATGTAATGACATTTCTATAGTAACAGTGAAACACAACGGACCAGGTGACGGCTCGTCGTGAGTATGAGGGACCGTCATGGGGTCTATTGTATCTTACTTAGACTATGTTTATATGGAGAACCCTGAAGGAGAGTCTCTGACAAGTGTGACGGTATAGAATCATCAATACATGCAAGACACTATTCTAGAATTGTTATTTTAGTTAGATTTTACCTCATTATTCGCCTATGGTTCCCACAACCCTTGTTATAGAGTTTAGTTACCCATAGTCATAATCACAATATTCAAATATATGATATAAGAATTCATGCACTTATTTTAATGAGAGAGTAAAATCCAAAAGTTCACTTGATTAATCAGCAAAAGTCACCAACAATCAATTATAAAAGTCTCAAAATATTCAAGAATCTCCTAATAATCAAGAATCCCACAAAGAGTCTAAAAAATAATAAAGAGTATAACCTAATAATCAAGAGTCTAACCTCAAAAACGTGGTTTTCGAACTATTTATAAAAACTAAAAACCTAATTTAATAAGGTCTCTATTTGCTGGAAATCTGTCAAAAAGCGGCTGGGTCGACGAACCTCGCGACAGCTCGTCGTCGTCACGACGTGCTATCATGGACTCTATCGTCCAATGCTTATGCAAATTCTTTTGCTGCTCTCTTCATTACCCTCGACGCTAGGTAGACGGATCGGTGCAGGCACAACGGTCCATTGAGGGTCTCCATTCTAAAACACTTGAACTCTTGGAATTTGGGTACTTCGACTACTTCTCAAATCTTTATGACGAACCAGCAGGATGGACCGTCATGGCTACGATGGTCTGTCACGCACTCCGTAACACCACACTTGGTCATACTTCCCCATCTTCTTCAGCAGCTGTACTACGATACTACCTACGAACTTTCACGGACATGACGAACCATTACAAGCTCCGTAGGTGGTACTTTTCTGTATTTTTTGCTCAAAAACCTCCGCATTCATCTTTTAGATATATTTCCTGCAAATAAAGAGAAACATACATAAAAATTAGTACAAAAAGGCTTTTGGACACACTATACTTAAGGAAAAAGCATTAATAATACCGTGAAACCACGGTATATTAGGCACCAAGGCAACAAACAACCTTTGCGGGTGTCAAGCTAATGAACTCTTTCTTATCTTTGATGCTCTGGGAACTACATCTTTTTCCAACTCGTCATTAATTTATCACTTTTTTCCCACACTAATGATTGTCTATTTCAATCATACTGACGTTACCGCCTACATTATTCGGCAAAGGTTTGATATTGACATTAGGTGCAACTAGTTAGAGAGAAAATCCCTCTTGGTTTATTAAATCATGAATCTTGTGCTTGATGTCTATACAGTCCTTAGTGTAATTTAAAATATCGTGAATTGAAGGAATTTTTAATGCCTTTTCCATAATTTTAGTGTGTGTCCAAAAGCCTTTTTGTATTGATTTTTTATGTATTTTTCCCTTTAATTGCAAGAAATCTCTCTAAGGATGAACGCGGAAGTTTTTAAGCAAGAAATGCAGAAAAGTTACCACCTACGAAGCTTGTGACAGTCCGTCGTGCCTGTGACGGTCCGTAGGTGGCGTCGTAGTGAAGCTGCTGAAGGAAGATGGGGAAGTCTGACCAATTGTGGGGTTAAAGAGTGCATGACGGTCCGTCCTAGCCACGACGGTCCGTCCCTCTTGTTGGTCATGATGATCAGGGAAGTTGTCTCAGTACCCAAATTCAAAGAGTTTCAGTGTTATGGACCGGAGACCCTCTATGGACCGTCGTGCTGGAACGTTCCGTCATACCTAATGTCGAGGGTAATGAAGAAAGCAGCAGAAGGATTTTCAAAGTATGGGACAACAGAGCCATGACAGACCGTCATGACCATGACGGCCCGTCAAGAGGTCCGTCAACCCAGCCGCATTTTGACAGATTTTCAGTAATTAGAGTCCTTTTTTTATTAGGTTTTTGTTTTTTATAAATAGTTGTAAAAAAATTATTTTTGGGGTTAGACTCTCAGATAGTTAGTCTCTTGGTTATTAGACACTTTCATGTTAGATTCTTTGTTAGTAGAATATTTTAGATATTAGACTATCGATTGTTACACTTTTCTCTGGAGTTTGTTATTGGTGATTTTGTCGATTAATCAAGTAAATATCTAGATTTTATTCTATCTCATTGAAGTAAGTGCATGAATTCTTACTTTATATCTATATATATATATATATATATATATATATGAATATTGTGATTATGACTATGGGTAACTAAACTCCATAACTAGAATTGTGGGAACCATGGATGAATAATGAGGTAAAATCTAACTAAAATAACAATTCTAAAATAGTGTGTTGCATGTATTGATAATTTTTTCGCTTAGAAGTCTTTTTAACGGATGGCCAACATTTGAACTCGCCTTAATGCTACTTTCCGGTTCAAGGAGGGAGATTGATTAGTACGAGGTAATAACTTAGTCAAATATCAAATACAATGCTTAATATGAGGTAAAGGTAAGGGCTAGTATAGCAACACATAGCCGGACCAAGGTGCGGAGTGAAATTTTCTAGATGCAGAACGAAGGATTTAGAAATACATAACTTATCACTTTGCATGCAAGATACTAGGAAATAATTGTTATAGTTAGAATTATCAAGTTAGGAACCTGTGGGGAACACGTAAACCCTAGTTACTTTTATTAATTGATTAAACTCCAACATTTGAATATGTTAGTTTTCTACTTTAATTTAGGTAGTTACTTTCATTCATATAGAAATACCCCCCCCCCCTTTTAGTATCTATTTTTTCTAAGGAAATAATTAACTAAATAATATTAATAATATATTGAAGTTAAGTCTGAACTATTTTCATCGTGGGAACGATTCCAACCTCATTAGTTGGGTTCTTTACTTGATACGACCGCTTTACTTCTTATTTGAGAAGTAAGTTTGAGCGTATCAAATTTTGACACCGCTGCCGGGGAAAGTTAGCTTTTAGATTAACTTAAGCTAATTACTAATGTTTAGTCAATATTTTCATAATTCTAGTTTGTTTATTGTTTTTTATTCTTGTAGAACTATCTTAATTGTATACCAAATACACAGAGAGGAAGAGTACCGTTGTTTCCGTACAATCAAAAATTAGAGCGTACACTACGCAACATAAATCGAAACTTGGGTATTAATCATGATCATCCAAACCATAACATCACAGCTTCGGTTGATGTTCATGGTCAGTTATTACCCGATGCTCCGGGTGAAAATAAACCGAGGGGACAAATTCCCGCTCCACGTCCTAAAGAATACTACAGAGTCTATAATAATATAGCAGATTTCGATAGGCCACTTGTCTTGTCCCCTCTACCACCAGGACACACCTTTGTGGTAACTAGTAGCCTGATTCAAATGCTCACTACGAGAGGTTTGTTTTCAAGGCTAACTTCTGAGGATCCACACGCCCATATAGCTAAGGAAAAGCTATGTGTAAAAGTTGTGTAGGGAGGCCAGATTTGGATTTGGATGTGATAAGGATAAGAATCTTTCCTCTCTCACTGATGGGAGAGGCTGCTATTTGGTTCACCGAGCTCCCTTATAACTCAATTTTCACTTAGCACACTACTATCCGGTATTGAAGAAACTAAACCACAAAAAAAAGTTAATAACTTTGTGGCACTACCAAGAGAGTTAGTTAGTAGTTCTTGGTGTAGATTCACCTCAATTTTTAGAAGAGTCCCCAATCACCGCAGAGATGATTAGTCACCGAAGGAATACTTCTATCGGGGACTGGATGATAATAATAAAGCGGTGTTGGATACTATAATGGGTGGTTCTTATGGGAAGTGTCCTTATGATGATATTGTTGAAAAGTAAGAGAAATTATCCAGGAACCATAAAGCTTTATGTACTAGGAAGTTAGATACATGGAAAAATACTTTTGCAGTGCAATCTACTCACAACCCAACAATAGATAAGATTCGTGAAGAGATGGCTCAGATGAGAACTAGGCTTGGTTTGGTATTAGAACATGTCACTAGGGGTGCAAAAAAGATAAATGTATTCAACTACTTGTCTAAACCACCACAACCAAATGTTGAATGCTATTATGAGGAGGATTCCTATGCGGTAAATGAGCAGACGGGGGGTTTTCGACGGAGTGCCGAAGAATTTAATTAGGAGAATTGGTGCCAAGGTGAAGGGAACCAACGTCGCATCCATGGTAACTATAATAGTGAGGGTTATTATGTTCGAGAAGGAAATTAGAATCACGACAATAAATTTTACACGGGTAACTGTTGTAATAGAAATGATAGGAACGGGCCCTATGTTCCTCCTCAAAAACGTGAAGTTACTCTTAGGGATGGCGAAGGTAGTATGGGAGGATATGTCGCCTAAAATGATGACAAGTTTCGATGCTAGTGATGAGCATACTAAAGAGTTGAGGAGTGATTTGGCGGGTATTGGGAAGAAAGTCAATACACATGCAATATCAATTAAGAAGCTTAAGTTACAATTGGCCCAATTATCTGCGACTGTTAACACACGGAAACCGGGCACTCTTCCTAGAAACACTGTCCAAAATCAAAAAAATGATGGACATCGAATTGCAATCACCACTCGCGGTGGTAAGAAAACCATTGACCCACCTATGCCATCTAATGAGAAAAAGGTGACAAAAGATAATGATAATGTGCAAGAGGTTATTGGTGAAGTAGAAGATAACACTGGAAAAGATTCTGAAGTGCCTACAAAGGTAATTCCAATGCCTAGACCACCCCCCTTCCTCAGATATTTGTGAAAAATACCGAGGATGGTAAATATCGGAGTTTTTAACAAAGTTGAAACAACTTTCTATCAATGTCCCTTTGGTAGAAGCTTTAGAACAAATGTCAGATTATGCCAAGTTTATGAAAGTTCTGAGTACAAAGAAGATCGGTCACTTTCGAGGATGATTATAGAATGCAGCATTGTATAGCATTAAGATCTTTCGTACAAAAGAAAGAAGATCCGGGTGCTTTCACTATTCCTTGTATAGTCGGGTCATTAAATTTTGCGAAAGCATTGTGATATGGGGGAAAGCATAAATCTCATGCCCCTCTCGATTTATAAGAAGTTGGGTTTGGGTGACCCAAAGCCCACTACGATGTGGCCACTGATGGCCGATCGAACAGTCAAAAGGCCTATAGGGATACTCCACGATGTGCTAGTAAAAGTGGAGTCATTTATATTTTCGGCAGATTTTGTTATTCTAGATTGTGAAGTTGATTTTGAAGTGCCTATTATTCTTGGGAGGCCATTCCTTGCTACGGGTAGAGCCTTAGTTGATATGGAAAAGGGGCGGATGAAATTTCGGTTGAACAATGAAGAAACGACCTTTAAAATTTTTAGGTCAATGAGGCAGAATGGTGAGCTCCACTCGGTATCTTCGATATCCTACAAATAAAAGATGAAGAAGCACCATGACATAAAAAGTTATAACCGAGTGTTTATGGTTTGAGATTTGGTTCTTTTAGACAATTCTAGGTTTCATTGGTTTCGGAGCAAATTCAAGTCCAAATGGACTGGCCCTTACTTGATTAACCAACTATTCCCTCATGGAGCAGTTGAGTTAGAAACCAACGAGGGTGTGCGGTGTAAGGTAAATGGACAATGAAAAAACTTATATTTTTGGCATGCTGAATCGATAAAGTAAGTGATTGAGCCATACCATCTTGATGAAGGCTGAATAATCAAGTCCTCAGTAGTGCCGCGACGTTAATTCAAGCGCTGGTTGGGAGGCAACCCAATACTTATAGTTTTTCTTTATAGCAATGGTCGAATTTTTCTACTAATGGGTTTTAAATTTGCAGGTACATCAACAGGAAATTCTGCAGAAAATCACTCGGCAACAGTCGGAGACAGGCACATCGACGGACCGTCACGCACGGGATGGACCGTTGCATGAATCGTTCACGCCAGATATGTCTGTGATTTATTTTCAAAACAAGGGCACATGCGATGAAACTAATGACGGACCGTCGCACCTGCGACGGACCGTCATTAGGGTCTCGTTGCATCATTAATGAGCATACCCGACTCGACCCTGTTGGGGGTAATTTGAAAAATTGGTAACATTTAAAACCCCACCCCTTCATGTCACCCATTTCCTTCCCTCTTTCTCCCATTTCCCTCCCTTTTAAAATTCAAACTTCCTACCTCCCTTCTCTATCAACCGATCGCTTCCCCAAATTTCCTAATTCAGGATATCTCCCTGTAATGACCCAAAAGCTCCTCTTTAGAATTTTTGAATATTTGTTTAACTTAAGTTAATTAATCGACAGTTTATGGGCTAAAATAATAATTTATTTAAGACCCTATACCCTTTAGCCTATATTTAATAAAAATAAGTGAGTAAAATTTATCACTTTTAACACACAATTAATTGAGAAAAGAAGAAAAAGGGGAAAAAGTAACGAATCAGGGTTTCGACATCTTGCGAACTGCTTCAGGTACTTGCATAAAATCTGCATGTTCTTCAATAATTTCTACATATATATATATATGTCTTGAAATAATATTATATTAAATGGGAGAGGAATGATTTGCTTGGTATGTTTTTAAATTAGATAGGTGTCATATACCCCTTTCATTTTACACTTAAATTTGTACCAATTTCGGTTTGCCATTAATATGGTGATAATTGGGAAATCATTGCCTTTTTTGAATTTATCCTTAGAAAATAAGAATTTAGGGATAAAATATGTCATTGTATGTTGATTAGGTGGAGCGGTAAAGATTGTAAGATTTTTGTAAATCTATTATTAGTTTTCTTATTATTATATGTAATAGTATTATGAGTCAAACTTTGATATATTTGTATAGCTAACTAAATATTAAATTGATGACATTGAAAAAAATTAAACTTGACCCTAGGCTTGAAACTTTGAATTTCGATAATTGAAATATCAATTGACCTTAACATTAGGAACTTGATTGTATACTCGAGTAAGTTCCTGAGTGAGTTTACAGTCTAGACTAGACACAAAGTAATGTGGATATTTTTCGTCCGGAAATCTTATTATGGAGACTTATTTGAATAGATTGTTTTGAGTTGGAAGTTAAACAAAAAGGGAAGACTCAAGTTCCAAAATGATTATTCTACTATTTGAGGCAAGTGGATTTCTAAACTCTTAAAAGCGTATGAAATTCGTGTATCTCATTGTGTGGTGTTGAGAATGATTTGGAGACTTGTCGCTTATTTGTTAGTGTTGCATTCCTTGCTGTAAATTTTGTTTTGTTATCAAAATGGTTATCTCCTCATTTCATTTGAGCATATCAATTGCATTGTATCTGAAACACGATTGTCATATAAGGATGTACCATTTAGAGGGTCGTATCGCTCGCCGCGATGGATATTATATTTCGAGGGACGTATCGCGCACCGCCAACATTACTATTATCGCGGGTCGTGTCGTACGCCATGACAGATGCATGGACAAATATATTCCCCATGGGTCCCGGACTGAGAGACAATGGGTGTGTATCGTTAAGAAAGGCATGCATCACTATATTTGACATTGCATCTCATGGCATTGCATATTTTATTATTGATGAACTTGAACATGTGTTTTGTTGATCTTGTGATTGTTTCTCTATGAAAATTGTGACTGTTAAATATTGAGTGGTTATTGAGAAAGTGTAAACTGATAGAGGGTGGTAATTGAGTTGTGTGTTTGGTAAACTGTACACTGATAGCTGTAGCGTGTAGGTTTAGATAGGGTGTAAGGAGTACCCGTATTTTGTTCACTTAAGTTGTGTTTAGAGGTTTGCTTGTTGGGTACTGCGCGGTTTTGTACTCACCCCTTGCTTCTACAAATTTTTGTAGGTTACGAGCCCGGATCTTCTTGATACCTGTCATTCTTTTCGTTTTTGAGGCATCTTGTTGGAGGGTTCTGAGGTAGCTGCTTGTTATCTCAGCGAACTTTCCTACTCCAGTTTATGACTTTGTTTTTACTTTAAAGGCAACTTTATTTTAGACTTCTATTTTATTGCAATTCTAATATTTACTTTAGATGATTATGCACGTGACAACCTGGTTTTGGGGATTGAAATAATATGACTTGGTTTCATAATAGAAATTGATGTTGGATTGTCATTTACTTCTGCACTTTGTTAGATATTGGGTTTTACGCTGACTTGTATTGGTGGAATAAGACAAGTACCACCACACTTATTTTTGGATCGTGAAAAAATGGTATCAGAGCTCCAGGTTCATAGGTCTCACGTGAATACAAGCCGAGTCTACATAGAGTCTCAAGGATTAGTATGGAGACGTTTGTACTCATCTTTGAGAGGCTATAAAGATTACTAGGGAACTTTCTTTTGTTCATTCTTTTTCATCGTGCGTAGTTACCTTCTTTAGTACTGAGTTTTTGTATACTCTTTTGACAAATGACGAGGACTAGCACTAATGTTACTGGTGGTAGAGGGGAGGCACTTCCCGAGGCAGTTGTTGAGTCCCCAGCTAGGGGTAGGGGTAGATATCGAGCTAGAGGTCGTGGTAGTAGTACGACAGTAGCCATAGGTCATGGACGGGGAGCGACACCAGTGAGGGGTCATGCTAGAGAGGTATCTACAGAACGTCAGATTGATTGCACAGAGGACCAGGTTTCTCCAGATACTGTAGTCACATCCTTGCTTCAGGATACACTATTGAGGGTGTTAAGTGTGCTAGAAGGCCTTTCTCAGGGTGGTAATGCAACTACCACACCATATGACTCTCGTACTACAGAGGGGGCTCAGACACAAGAGTAGCAGCAAGCTCCAGTTGTTCATGATAGGATGCGGCAGCTACCAGTGGTTCTCGCAGTTCAGAATGATGTTGCACTTGTATTAGGGGGTCCAATTGCATCGATGGTTGTTCTGACAGAGGATGAGCAGCGTAGGTATAAGAGATTTCGAAAGATGTACCCACCTCAGTTTCAGGGTGGGAAGAGCGAGTACGCTCATGAGTTTCTAACTACCTACCGAGAGCTACTAGAGGTGGTTGGATTAGCTGAGTCACATGGGGTTTGATATGCTACACTCCAGCTTAGTGGACTAGCGAGAGACGTGTGGAGGACTTATTCGGGGGTTTTGCCAGTTTGATCTCCTCCAGTGACTATGGAGCAGTTTGCTAGTGCATTCCAAGATCGTTTCATCCCATGGAGAGTGAGAGAGGAGAGTCGCTTGAGGTTTGAGAGCCTAAGACAGAATGGTTTATCGGTTACAGAGTATGAGGCGCATTTTTGCCAGTTATCTAGGCATGCGTTGGCCATTAATCCAAATGAGATAGAGAGGATCCGCAGATTTGTGAGGGGATTGACTTTCTCTATCAAATCAGCTGTGTTTCGGGCATCTATGGAGGGGTCTTCTTTCCAGTCCATTGTGAGCACCTCCAAAGAGGCGGAATTGATGGAGAGAGAGGAGTTTGGGACCCTAAAAGGGCCCGTATATCAGGCCAGTTTCATGGTGCCTCATCTGGAGGTAGGGGATCACAGAGAGTTAGTGGTTCTTTTCAGCAGCGGGGACCTTTTCATGTATCTATGCCGACATTTGAGGGTGGCCAGACATCTAGGGGTTCTTATAGCTCGGGTCAGGGCTCGTACGGTTCACAATAGCGACCTACAGGGTGAGGAAGTTATAGTGGGTTTTCAGGGTCCACACAACAGTTCCCAGTTCAGGTATTTTGTTTTACTTGTGGAGATCCCGATCATCTAATGCAGCAGTGTACTTCACAAAGGGGTCATGGTGGGCCTCAACCTAATTCTTCATTCCAGACTAGACCACCATCACCACAGGGTAGAGGTCGTGGCAGAGTTACCTCAGGTAGAGGTGATAAAGTTTCTAGTAGTGGTGTTGCAGCTCAGCAGAGTGGGGGTAGAGGTACCACTCAGGATCGAGGTGGATGAGGAGGCCACTGCTATTCTTTCCCCGGGAGGCCTGAGGCGGAGACCTCTGATGCTGTTATTACAGGTTCATCCCAGTATGCCATCGACATGCGTCTGTGTTGTTTGATCCAGGTTCTACATTCTCTTATGTGTCTACATATTTTGCTGCTAAATTTGATATGATATTTGATCGCATGACTGTACCTATCCGTGTTTCTACACCCGTAGGTAAGCCCTTAGTGGTGGATCGAGTGTATCGATCCTGTCTTGTTTCTTTGGCTGGGTATGACACTTGGGTGGACTTAATCATTCTGGGGATGGTAGACTTTGATGTTATCTTGGGTATGGATTGGGTTTCTCCTTATCATGATGTCCTTGATTGTAATGCTAAGACTGTGACTTCAGCCATGCCTGGTGTTCCGAAGGTTGAGTGGAAGAGTGTTAGTGGTTCTTATCCTAGCAAGGCCATCTCTTTTATCCATGCTCAGAGATTGGTGGAGAGGGGGAGTTTGTCTTATTTATCTTTTATTCGGGATACTAGCGTTGAACCACCTCCGATGGACTCTCTTCCCGTGGTTCAAGAGTTTCTCCATGTATTTCCTTCTAATCTTCCAGGTGCTCCCCATAGGGATATCAATTTTGCTATTGATTTGGAGCCGGGCACTAAGCTTATTTATATCCCTCCATACCGTATGGCTCTAGAGGAGTTGAAAGAATTGAAGGATCAGTTGCAGGATTTATTGAGCAAGGGTTTTATTCGCCCTAGTGTGTCACCATGGGGTGCCACTGTATTGTTTGTGAAGAAAAAGGATGGGACTATAAGGATGTGTATTGATTACAAACAGTTGAACAAAGTAACAGTGAAGAATAAGTATCCTCTTCCGCGTATTGATGACTTATTTGATCAATTACAGGGATCATCATTGTTCTGTAAGATTGTTTTGAGGTCTGGGTATCAAAAGTTAAAGATTAGGACATCAGATATCCCTAAGACAGCTTTTAAGACCTGGTATGGGCATTATGAGTTTCTAATGATGTCCTTCAAATTGACTAATACCCCTGCAACATTCATGGAATTGATGAATGGGGTGTTTCGACCATACCTTGATTCTTTTGTGATTGTCTGCATCAATGACATCTTGATTTACTCTAAGACTAAGGAGGACCATGTCCGACACCTGAGGGTTGTACTTCAGAGGTTGAGAGAAGAGAAGTTGTATGTCAAGTTCTCAAGGTGTGAGTTCTGGCTTACTTCTGTGACATTCTTGGGACACGTGGTGTTCGAGGAGGGTATTAGAGTAGATCCGGCCAAGATTGAGGCAGCTAGAGGCTGGACGCGACCTACTTCCCCTACTGAGATTCGGAGTTTTATGGGATTTGCAGGCTATTATTGACGATTTGTTCAAAGTTTCGCTACTATTGCAGCTCCATTAACTAGATCTGCTCGATAGCATGTGCATTTTTAGAGTCTTAAGAGTGTGAGAAGAGCTTTCAAAAACTCAAGACTTTGTTGACCTCAGATACTGTGTTGACTCTAAACTGAGGAGGGTGTAGACTTTATAGTGTATTATGATGCTTCAGGAGTTGGATTGGGTGGTGTGTTGATGCAGAAGGGGAATGTGATTGCTTATGCTTCTACGCAATTGAAGTCCCATGAGGATAACTACCCTACTGATGATTTGGAGTTGGCGGCTGTGGTATTTGTACTTAAGTTATGTCGTCTTTATTTGTATGGAGTGCATTCTGAGATCTTCACTGATCATCGGAGTCTTCAGTATATCTTTAGTCAGAGAGATTTGAACTTGAGGCAGCGAAGATTGCTTGAGTTGCTGAAGGACTATGATGTGACCATTCTGTATCATTTGGGGAAGGCCAATGTTGTGGCCGATACTTAGAGTGGGAAGATTCATAGCATGGGGAGTCTTGCATCTCTTTGTATTGAGGAGAGACCTTTGGATATAGATGTTCAATTGTTAGCTAACACTCTTGTCCGATTGCAGATCTCAGAGGAGAGTGATGGGATGATTACTTTTATTGAGGCTCGATCTTCTTTAGTCGAGCAGATCCGTGCACACCAGTTTAATGATGAAAAGTTATGTCTCATTCGAGATAATGTATTGAGAGGGGAAGCTAAGGAGGATGTCCTTGATTCTGATGGTGTCTTGAGGATCGGAGCCAGGATTTGTGTACCCAAGATAGGTGATTTGACTAGATTGATCCTTGAGGAGGCCCATTGTTCTCGGTATTCCATCCAACCGGGAGCGGCGAAGATATATCATGATCTGAGCCAGTATTAATGGTGGTGTGGAATGAAGAGAGATATTACAAACTTTCTTTCAAGGTGTTTGAGTTGCCAGCAGATCAAGTGTGAGCACAAGCGGCCCGGGGGTGTATCTCAAAGGATGTCTATTCCTACTTGGAAGTGGGAGCGGATTACTATGGACTTTGTTGTGGGTTTGAATACAACAACAAGTGATTATGACTCCATTTGGATTTTGTTGATAGGCTCACCAAGTCTGAACACTTTATTCCAGTTCGGGTGAAGTATATGGAAGAGAAGTTAGCCGAGCTATATATCAGTCAGATTGTGCGACAACATGGAGTTCTAATTTCCATCATATCAGATTAGGGTTCACTATTTACTTATCATTTCTGGAAGGCATTACAACATGGTCTGGGTACTTAGTTAGATATGAGTACGACATTTCACCCTCAGACAGATGGTCAATCTGAGCGGACCATTCAGGTATTGGAAGATATGCTTCGAGCGTATGTGATCGATTTTGGTGCTAGATGGGATCAACATTTACCATTAGCGGAGTTTGCCTATAATAAAAGTTATCACTCTAGTATCCAGATGGCCCCATTTGAGGCGTTGTATGAAAGACGGTGTAGGTCTCCGATTGGTTGGTTTGATTTGACGGAGATGGACTCTTTTGACACAGACTTGCTTAGAGATGTTATGGAGTAAGTACGTATGATTCAGTATAGATTATTGACAGCTCCAAGTCGACAGAAGAGTTATTCAGACCGGAGAGTTAAAGCCTTGGTGTTTATGGAGGGTTATCATGTTTGGCTCCGAGTATCACCCATGAAGGGTGTGATGAGGTTTGGAAAGAAGGGCAAGCTTAGCCCTTGGTTCATTGGACCTTTTGAGATTTTGAGCCGAGTGGGAGAGGTGGCCTATAAGTTGGCCTTTCCACCTAGTTTGTCGGCAGTTCATGCTGTTTTCCATGCCTCTATGCTTTGGAAGTATATTCCGAATGAATCTCATGTGATTTCTCTCGATTCTGTGGAGCTGGGTCCAGACTTGACATATGAGGAGGAGCCTATAGGTATATTGGATAGGAAAATCCGAAAGCTTAGGACCAAGGAGCTTGTTTCAGTGAAGGTGCAATGGAAGCACCGTTCAGTAAGAGAAGCAACTTGGGGGACAGAGTCTGACATGCGTGCCTGATATCCTCAACTTTTTGAAGCTTCAAGTAATTACTTTTACTCGATGTTCGAGGACGAACATGATTTTTAGTGGTGGCTAATGTAATGACCCAAAAGCTTCTCTTTAGAATTTTTGAATATTTGTTTAACTTAGGTTAATTAATGGATAGTTTATGGGCTAAAGTGATAAATTATATAATACCCTATACCCTTTAGCCTATATTTAATAAAAATAAATGAGTAAAATTTATCACTTTTAATACACAATTAATTGAGATAAGAAGTAAAAAGGGGAAAAAGGAACGAATCAGGGTTTCAACATCTTGCGAACTGCTTCAGGTACTTGCATCAAACCTGCATGTTGTTCAATCATTCCTACATATATACATATGTCTGTAAATAATAATATATTAAATTGGAGAGGAATGATTTGCTTGGTAAGTTTTTAGATTAGATAGGTGTCATATACCCTTTTCTTTTTACACTTAAATTTGTAGCAATTTTGGTTTGCCATTAATGTAGTGATGATTGGGCAATCATTGCCTTTTTAGAATTTATCCTTAGAAAATAAGAATTTAGGGATTATAGGGATAAAATATGTCATTGTATGTTCATTAGGTGGAGCGGTACAGATTGTAAGATTTTTGTAAAATTATTATTAGTTTTATTATTATTATATGTTATCGTATTATGAGCCAAACTTTAATATATTGGTATAGCTAATTAAATGTTAAATTTATGACATTTAAAAAAATAAAACTTGACCCTAGGCTTGAATCTTGGAATTTCGATAATTGAAATATCAATTGACCTTAACATTAGGAACTTGATTGTATGCTCGAGTAAGTTTCTGAGTGAGTTTAGAGTCTGGACTAGACACAAAGTAATGTGAATATTTTTTGTCTTGAAATCTTATTATGGACACTTATTTGAATAGATTGTTTTGAGTTGGAAGTTTAACAAAAAGGGAAGACTCAAGTTCCAAAGTGATTGTTCTACTATTTGAGGCAAGTGGATTTCTAAACTCTTGTTAAGGTTATGAAATTCCTGTATTTCCTTGTGTGGTGTTGAAAATGATTTGGAGACTTGTCGCTTATTTATTAGTGTTGTATTCCTTGCTGTAAATTGCGTTTTGTTATCAAAATGGTTATCCTCTCATTTCATTTGAGCATGTCAATTGCATTGTATATGAGACATGATTGTGGTATAAGGATGTACCATTTCGAGGGTCGTATCGCGCGCCGCGATGGATATTATATTTTGAGAGACGTATCGCGCGCCGCGAAGGTTACTTTTATCGAGGGTCGTGTCGTACGCCGCGACCGATTCATGGACAGATATGTTCCCCATGGGTCCCGGACTGAGAGACATCGGGTGAGTATCGTTAAGAAAGACATGCATCACTATATTTGACATTGCATCTCATGGAATTGCACATTTTATTATTGATGAACTTGAACACGTGTTTTGCTTATCTTGTGATTGTTTCTCTGTGAAAATTGTGACTGTTGAATATTGAGTTGTTATTGAGAATGTGTAAACTTATACAGTGTGGTAATTGAGTTATGTGTTTGGTAAACTGTAAACTGTAAACTGTTAGCTGTAGCGTGGAGGTTTAGATAGGGTGTAAGGAGTACCCGTATTTTGTTCACTTAACTTGTGTTTAGAGGTTTGCTTGTTGGGTACCCGTGATTTGGTACTCACCCCTTGCTTCTACAAATTTTTGTAGGTTACGAGCCCGGATCTTCGTGATACATGTCATTCTTTTCGTTTCCGAGGCATCTTGTTTAGGGTTGTGAGGTAGCTGCTTGTCATCTCAGCGAACTTTCCTACTCCAGTTTATGACTTTATTTTTACTTGAAAGACAACTTTATTTTAGACTTATATTTTATTTCAATTCTAATATTTACTTTAGAGGCTTGTGCACGTGACAACCTGGTTTTGGTGATTGAATTAATATGACTTGGTTTCATAATAGAAATTGTTGTTGGATTGTCATTTACTTCCGCACTTTGTTAGATATTGGGTTTTACGCTGACTTGTCTTGGTAGGATAAGACAAGTGCCATCACACCTATTTTTGGGTCGTGACAGTCCCTTCTACGGGTCGGACTCGCTTGCTGTGGTTCTTTTCTTGATCACCAAGTACCTCCCTTGCTTGTTTTTCTCAAATTCTAAGGTATGTGCCTTTGATTTCTACCCATTTACATTGAATTTTTGTTTATCAATTAGTATTAGCCTATTTCTTATTGATGGGTCTTCATTCTTAGATCTAAATTTTGTCTAACCTAGGTTGAGAATCCTCAAAATTGCCTTATCAAAACTCTAGAAATAGGTCCTTTAGCATTGCTAGTTTAGTAGGTATTTGTGTTAGAAACATATAGGTTATCACTTAGTATTCAATGTGAGTCATAAGGGATGATTGTGGCATCCCCAGTTCGTTCACTGAATGAGAGAACGAGACACCGATGACAGACTGTTGTACCCACGAAGGACCATCATAGGTTCTGTTCCAACAACCCACTGTATGTTTTCTCAAAGTGTTCTTCAACAGATACATGTGACGGACCACGATGGTCCGTCGTCCACAACCGTCTAGTTGTCAGAGACCCTTTTCACTACGGGTCTCCATACTGTTTCTAAGTGTCCTCTGACGCACATATACGACGGACCGTCATACAATCGATGTTCCATCCTGCACAACCGTCGTGTCGAATAGAGACCCCTCTCCCGAGGGTCTCCATACTTTTTCTAAGTGTCCTCTGAGGGACACTTACGACGGACTGTCATACCCTCGATGGTCGTCCTGTATAACCGTTAAGACGGTAAGAGACCTCTCTCCTAAGGGTCTCCATACTTTTTTCTAAGTACCCCACGATGGACATCAATGACCGGCTGTCATTGTCACGACGTTCCGTCCTTCTTATTAGTCATACTTGTCAGAGACTTTCCTTTAGGGGTCTCAACATCAACATAATTGAAGTATGACATGACGGACCCCATGACGGTCCGTCGTACTTACGAAGAGCCATCACCTGGTCCGTGGTGTTTCACTGTTACTACAGAAAAGTCATTACAGCTTAGCTCTTATATTTATTTTGTGTCATTTTTGCTCGTCTTGTTTGCTCGTTCTCATACTAATACTGATTCTTTACAGGTACTATCTCTAATGGCACAAAAATATGATCGAGTTTATGCACATGGGCAATAAAATTCTTTCGCCTCGTCTGCCCGCCTGGTCATACAATCTGATGATGAGCGTTACCCAACTACGTACCCCCAGGCAGTGCCACACAATCATGAGTTGCACGGGCTACCAGAGCTATACCCAAAAAGGTGGTGTTCAGCGTAGTCACTGCCTCCTTGTCTGATGAGGAGCGCACACTGACCGGCACACCTTCTAGGTCAGCAAGACATGAAGAAGGAGCGTCTGGCTTCTTAGGAGTTTCGTGGTTGGAGGATGCCTCCGGGTCTGCCAAGGTCCGTCCCCCCGCCACATCTGCACAGTCTGCCTCTTATGATTAGGTTGACAGTTCTGATTCCAATCCTGGCTCACCGACTCGTACTCTTACCCTAGTTTTCGACCAGCCCAACTGGTGGTGTGTCGACGGGCAATATAAAGTTTATTCACACGCAAAGTTTCTGAATTATAAAGGACTCATGACACGATCCGTTAGACTCTTGAGGCGGGTCCTTATGGGTAGTCTTCCCTCCATGCCAGAGATCCACAATCTCTTCCGTAGACAACGACTAGAGTGGACAGCGCGTTCTTTGGGACCTTATAGTGAGGAGTTGGTCCGAGAGTTCTACGCCTCTTACGTGGCTACTCTCAGATCAAAGATAGATAGGCGGGCTACCCCCGCCGAACAGGCCTTACTTGAGCATGTCTGAGTACGTGTTATTCAGGTCGATATCTCCTTGCCTTTCATCCGCCAGTATCTATACGGAGAGCATGTTGATGCCAAACGGACCCCTCTCACCGCTGAGTTCGACTACTAGTTGCAAATTGTAAAAGATGGCCAATTTTTGCGTGAGCCATTGTTGAGAGAGACCACTAAGAGGTGGATGGACTTCCACTTGTCTGTTGATGGAGAGGGTGTACCGACTGGGTAACAGAGCCGAAGAAAGCCATCAAGAAGGCTAACTTGACCTTCACGGCAAAGTTCTTATTGGTAATTGTCCGCCACTACCTTTCCCCCACGGCCACTGATAATATAGTCACATGGGAAAGTGTAGTTTTGATGGCAGCGATGATAGCCTTGAGGTGGACTTTGCTTGGCTTCTATAGGCGGTCATGAACGAGAGGGCTTTTAAGGTCACAACACTTACCCTTTTCCGTGCATGATATTTTCCCTATGCAGGTCCGCAGGTGTGCCCATCTTGCACATTGATCAGCTCAAGACTCCGTTGTGCACATTGATCAGGTCCTAATGAGTTGGCTTCACTCAGAGGGTCCCGTCCACAGTTGACTCCACTTGGTGAAGATCTGGATAATACAGTAGCACATGCTTGCACGGCTACGGAGGCTGCTTCAAAAACCACTAGCACTACTACGGTCGAGTCTATCTTGGGTAGCAGTACTACTCCGAGCTCCTCTCGCTCAGCCCCTCTCCCCGCTCTAATCCTGCTTGCTAGGGTCCAAAAACTAGAGGTACAGATGTCTACACTTCTGCATCACATCGAGCCTTGAATGTAGAGGTCTATTGGTGAGACAGAAGAGAACTTGGAGCGCAAACTGGTCCAGCACATAAAGCGGAAGATCACTGAGGTTCATTAGCGCTTGAACGCTTTTCAGTTGCGGGTGCTAGCCCGTCCAGCCCCTCAGGTGGACGTGTCGACCCTTCAGGCTGTTGTCGAGAGTCTACGAGCTTACATTGATATGATCCTAGAGGCTAAGGTTCCTGAATTTGAGGCCCCTTCTGCAGATCCTACTGAGGACATAGTGATGGCGTCCTTATTCGCCACTTTGGAGATTCCAGCACCACCCCCTCGAGAGAATGCCTAGAGGCGCAAGAGTCAAGAGGAGGATGAGGCTGGAGCACGAAAGAAGGTGCGCTATGATATAGAGGCTGCGAGAAGAGACTCGCTTGCTGTTGAGGAGGCGCATCGGATTAGGGCTGTAGAGTCAGCTGTTAGGGCATCTAGCTCCAGATATGTGGCGATAGAAGGAGGCACTGCTGATAGTGCTGCTGCTGATGAGGACAGTACTAAGGGTGTCCATACTATAGAGGTAGTGGGTTTTTGGGAACGGAATCCACCTGCTGTCTGATCGTCGGCACTTTGCACACCAGGTTTACTTCACCTACCACTCTCGTATTTCAATTATTTATACACTGGGAGAATTGGTTTTTTTTGTTAGGGGTGGGTAAATGGAAAGTGAGTGCTAGGGTGAAGTCTGAGTATCCAAATTCACTATTCTCTTTTGGGGTTTGATATTGACATTAGGTGCAGCTGGTTGGAGAGAAACTACCACTTGGTAAATTAAAACCCTGAATCTTGTGCTTGAGGTTGATATAGTACTAAGTGTCATGCCTAACACTAATGCAATGATAAGGAAATCTCTGATCTGGGCTTTAGAATTTTTAATTTATATCCATGGATTTTGATAAAACTGGGTTGATATATCCAGTAGCAGTCAGTCGCTTGTACAACTTAATTCGGCTTTCTGTGAGCGCGGTGAAATTCCTCAAACTTTTCTTGTCGAACAAAGGTCGAGGGGGATCATATCTTCCTTTTGGGGGAGGCGTATATTGATAACCTCGATTGTTCGGAGGGTGAGCTTAATTTCTAGGATATGAGTTTGTCTGGTAGTTTGGCATTGGAGCTTGGTAGTTTGGGTGGGGATTTTGATATGGTGGAGCTTTGACTCGAAACACAGGAGGAGGTTCGCGATAGCTCGACTGCACGTTATAACAGTTGGAAGCAACATCCTGGTAGGGAGATGGAATTTGGTAGGGTGGATGATGATTTGGATAAATGGGTGATGAATTTTTGTAATTCAGTGGTCGACTTTGATATAATGGAGGTTGGTCATTTGGATAAGTGGAGGTAGTATTCGGATTAATTTGAGGAGTATTGGGATGACTAGATTGCGTATAGCAAGTTTGGTATGAATTTTACAAAGGCCGAGAACGACCTTGAGAATATGACGAGCTTCTGGGGGTATTTCTACCCCAATATGAAACATCAACGGTTTCTTCTCTTTTCTTCTTCAATGTTCCTGATGATTTGGATGATGCAGCAACACGGGATATTTTTCTTATTTTCAACCCATCTTCGATAGTCTCACCAACTTTTACTATCTCAACAAATTTTTCTCCTACGAGCAATAAAGTTTGATCATAATACTTTGGATCTTGCACGTGCAGGAATACTTCTACAATTTCCTTTTCTGACATAGGTGGTTTGACCCCTGCTTCCTTTCTCCACCTTTCAGCAAATTCTCTGTAGCTCTTAATAGATTTCGGCTTCATCTTATCCAATGAATATTGATCATGAACTATTTCGACGTTATGCACAAAATCCATTGCTAGAGCATTCCGATTGGGCCATTGTCTGGTTTTATGCGAGGTGAACTATTCAAGAGCTTCTTCGCACAAACTCCGGCAGAAGTGCTGCATCAGTAAAGCTACATCCCTACCAACTCCAACAACTTGGTCATAGTAGGATATCAAATGATCCATAGGGTTCCCCACACCTCCCAAAGTATCATATTTGGGAATTTCGAACCCTTCTAGAAGGTCAAAATTTGGATGAATACATAAATCTTCATAACTAAGCCCAACTATATCAGGGACGCATTGGAGCTCTTTCATGGCTTTCATGATCTCTTCTTTTATGTCCGGCTTTTCCATCCACTCCTTTTCATGTTCCTTCTAATGGAAAGTGGTTATTTTACGTAAGGGTGGAGATACAGAGAGACTCTGGGCATTTTGAACCGTTTGATAATTGTGTGGGTAAGTATGAGGATTGGTATTCTGATTTAAGTTGTAGTGGGGTGTTTGGGGATAAGAAGTATTTTGGCTTTGATTTTGCGGTGGTGGAGCGATTAAATGATGGGTATTTGGAGGATGGGGTGGCATTCGGTGGTGGTTGTTTTGAGGAGGGGTGTAGTTTTGTAGGATGTAGAAGTATATTGTTGATTTTGGGTAGTCAAATCTATAACCGACGGATTTTGAGAAGGTGTAGATGGATGGTTCTGGGCTGGATCCATATTTGAAGAAGATAACTAGATTGGAGGTCTCCCATTAGCAGCGTTAGCACCAAATCTTTGTGGAGGCAGATCCTGTCTCCTTTGAATTTTATTCTCATCTCTGCAATATGTTGCATCAGCTGCAAAATAAACTCATTTTGGTCCGCTATAGTCGGTTGAGACACCACAAAATTAGTAAGACTTAATTCTTCATTACTACCCCCATAACTATCTTTCCTTTCTCTGAGCTTTGCCTAGGGAAAGAATCTACGCGACCTTTTGATCTGGTAAATAGGGATGATCTTCAAGTTTTTGATTGATACAGATCACTTTCAAAAATCCTGAGAAGGAAAACAACTCAAAGACTGATTTTTTAGTGTAGATTCAAAATACAAAATGCATGATATCACACAGAGAGTATATAAACATACAAGTTGCTTTCTTTGAGGATATTTTAAACTCACGAGTAAGGAGGGAAACACATTTTTAACAAGCAGGAGTTTGCTAGTTTTAGTTTTGACACTGTCTGAAAAAGGCTAAATCACATTAGGCTACTGTTTTCTTGAAGCTGCTCTTTGAAGTCCGTTGATTTGGTCTTTGTATCTTCTCGTAACATGAATGGGGAGACTGAAAATTTATAAAGTTAGGGGCTGGGCTTGGGAAGGCTGCCTTCGTATCTCACAAGAAGAATTCAATCCCAGCATAGTTCGAGTACATAAAGGAAATATTTTCATTCATTCATTCGTTAGGAATACAAGGAAATGGAAAAACAATAGAGCTTTAAAGATAATATAAGGACTCCATCTCAATAATTTTTTTCTCTACATCATCTTTATCTTATCTGTGGCGTGTTGATGATAAGGATTTCGTGTTCACGAATTTTGGTACAACTCGTAGAGTGTTCATCTTCTCGTCAGGGTTGCGTTGCAAATGCATCAGAAAAGCCCTTGTATCATCTATCTCTTGTGACGTTACAGCTAAATCCCTCTAACTTTATAACTCTCGGAACTGGTACTCATGCTCCCTTTGCTGAAATTCTTGCTCTTTGTTATAAAATTCTTGCTCCGTTTGCTTAAATTGTTGCTCCCTTTGGTCCAATTCCTGCTTAAAATGGTATGCATGGATCTGAAGACTTGTCTGTACATCTTCAATTTCCTGAACTACGCCTGGTAATGGGTTCATTACACCATGCATATCATTCTGCAATCATGTCTTGTATTCGTCTACATACCTAGCTTTATATCTATTTTTCAGCCATATCTCATTTCATGTTGACACGTCTTGCCCATTCTTGGAGGATGATCTTAGCGAAAGGTATTTTTCCGCTCCCACTGTAATTGACAACAAAAGAACTAGCATCCCCTTAGACGGGTGTGATTTGTGTTTTACAAAATTGTCGCATCACTCTTGCTGGGTTGTACGGTCGTAATCCTCTGATGCCAGGAAGGACTAAAAATGGATGTTTGGCCCCCTGTTCTGCTATCCTCTCTGAATTGAAGTTCAGTAACATTCATTGTATATCTTTTTCTCTAGAATCATAAAATACCCTTTCCGACGTATCCCTGGTGGTATAAATTGGGAATCTGCAGATGCTTAGTTAGAATTCATAATTATTGAAGGGAATCATCTTGCTTGGCTTTGCCAACTCTTGTTGCTGGGCACCGTCCCTTTTGCTGTGATGCTAAATCATCCACCATTAAAGTAGAATTTTGCAACCTTTGAAAAACGGAACCCATTCTTACACAAACATAATGATCGATAAATATCGGCCAAAATGATCGGGGCCAAACTACAATATTTCTTTTCTTCTCATTTCTTACCAATTTCTCTGAAGATGGAGTCTACTACCATCACAACCCGAGTGTTCATCTCATTTCCTTCATCTTTAGGGAATACCATTGTTCCGAAGAGGCATGCTGAAAATGCAATGACATGAGTTTTTCTCCAAGCACTATGACCATGGAATTTGTTTGGAAATTGCACAAAATAGCTATTGTGCCCGTATATTTTGAATAATCTAATTAGTGTTATACTTTGGGCATCAAATCAGTTAGCCCTTACCAGGTACAACATGTCTCTTGATTCTCCAGTATTTGTCCTATCTGGAAGAAGGATGTCATGATTAACATATTTTTCCTCTTGCCATATGTAATGATAGAGTCCAGACAATCCTTAATTTCCTCTAGTGTGGGTGTTTTTTTGACATCTCCAAATAGAAAAACCATCTTCTTATTGGTCCAAAACCGAGTAATAACCTCGATAAACGTGGGTCAAACCTTGAATTCCATTATTGATGGTAAGTGACAAATGTTAATAGAGTTTTCTTTCTTTTGACAATCTTTGAGGTTGTCCCATCATACGCCGAGAATGTCCGGCGTCTTGATGACCATGTTAAAATGAAGGAACTGACTCAACACCTACAAAAACATACAACTAGTTTATTGCCACCACCCACAATACAATAAAAATTTAAAAATGCAATCCATCCTTTAGATCTAACACGCAAATATGATCGTCCTATCGAGTCGTGGGCTCTTTGGATTCAAGGCGGTCTTTCTAATGGGTCAAGCACTCCTTGGGTGTTGGGTCGTCTTTGGACAATGCGCTCTTTTTAGGGATAGGGTTTCACTCAATCTTAGCTTAACTAGGAGTGAGTTGTATTTAGAGTTTAATGGGTAACCCAAGAAGACTACTTGGGCTACAGTAGTTAATGATCATTGACTATCAAGTAGCCAACTACACTAGTCAGGCTGCCCCAAGAAATTTTTTGGTTAATGAATGATTGCGAACCCGCATAATCATCCTTTAGTGGAAATAATTATCGTTTTATGGAATTATGATATGCCATGAATGCAATAATTCGCTAAAGCGATATAAAAAAACAGATAAACAGTTAACTGACATTGCCAAAACATGTTAGTTTTATGGTTAGAATCCTCCAAATACTCCCCAACAAAGCCTCCATTTCAATTTTATTTGAAAAAAAAAGAAAATTATTTATTTGAGTAAGGTTTCAACTTTTTAGAATGTCATTTAATTTTTGAAGAAAAATTAAGAAAACTCTGTTGTTAAAAGACCTAAACAGAAAAATCATTGTGAAGACTTTAAAGGGGTTCACGGATTCAAAATTTTAATTTAGGAAGGTTGTTAAAATACCTTAAATATCCGCATAATACGGCTATCTGACAACTAACTTTATATTTCGCTAAAATCACTTAATTCTTAAAAATTACTTAGAAGGGTAAAGAGTTAAAATATTAACCTATTATCTAAGTGAGTTATTTGCAAATTTAATGATTTGATGTTGATAAAACATCTAAGGCGTTTGTGGGGAGTTCAGAGTTTTCTTAACGTAAAACTAACACACACATAAAGCAAGTAAATAAACAAGAAATAAGAGAGAGGGAGAGAGATTTGAGTCAAAATCTGGGTTCTGTTCGCCTTGACTGATTTTTGGACCCACCTGTTTTGGGCTTTTAACCCGTTTGTTTTGGGTCTTTGGCCCACTTTATCTATGCATGGCCTAAATTCTAAGAACACAATAAGTAAATAATATAATAGGTTTAGGACCAACAACAACAAAATGCAAATTTTAAGGAAAAAAAAAATTTGGGTCGTAATAATCTAAAGTTCCTTAACTCTTCAAATGACTCCATATTTTTTAATTTGGGGGCCTTTTCGTCGATTTCGTGTCTTGAATTCAATCATTTAAAACATAGTTTTACTCGAAATAAGGGATTGGGACTTTGTTACACAACATGCGATTGTAGGTGGAGTCCATGAGAACTCAAGGAATTCAGATGCAACCAAACAAACGAAATGAATTAATATATAAATGAATTCAAACACTTTGACGCAAGGAAAATCATTCGAAGGAATTGAACACATTTAAACAAAATAATTGAGATCTAAAAAGAGAGCTTGAAGGTATTTGTACAGACCAACTAATAAATATCGAGCTCAAGTATAACACTAAGAGCATCAAAAAATATTTTATCTAATATGATTATAAAGAAAAATAACATGAAATATAACAATCAGTTACTTCACATAAAAAACAGATTTGTAACTTTCTTAAAAGATATTTCAAGGAACAAAGCCAAGGATAAGGCCACACTCATGATCCTTTAATCTAATGAAATTCACAAACAGCAAAATGAGACATAAACGGCTTACTGTAACCCATAAAACAATTAACTAAATTATGACAAGATGAATTGAAATAATTGGAACTAACATAGATAACAAATGCAAACTAGTTAAAGAGTTTTTTTTCAAAAAAATATGAATAGAGGAACATGTTGGCAGAAAACAAAGAAGACACGCACAAACCAGATCCCCCAAAATTTGACCGTACATGCTTGAGTATAAAGAACACAACATACAATTTGAAGTCCAAAATATCGATGCAAGAATAATATTAAGAAGCAAAGTGATTGATAAGAATGATAATCTGTGCGCTTCGAGTAGATGACAAAAATATAACATCAATGATTATAATAACTTAAATGAAACATGAGCAATGAAACAAGACATTAATGTGGAAAGATTGGGACAACACCAAATAAGATGCCAAACTCCAAGCGAAATGTGGAAGGAAATATCATATTCGAATGATTGTTATTTCGAGTGATCAAAAATCACCAATAGCTCCTAATACTTTTAAAACCCCAAAACTTGAATGTCTTATATGAGGGCCTAAAACACCAGAGTAAAAAAACTCAAACCCACGGCCCGTTTAAAAACCACTGCCCGTTTGCCTCCGTGAAGAACAACTCGGTTTCACTGTTTCATGTTATTAGAAAACATAAATTGCATTTTTGACTTAACAAACAGGGATCTTCAACATATGACAAAAAAAATGACATCGGAAAATTAATATCGACGGGAATAAACTATTCACAAACCAAACATTGAAACCATAAAGAACCAACTAATTTTGTGTACATGAAGCCAATGATGAAAAGGTAAGGACTTAGGACGAATGGGAAGGGACAAGCGAAATGAAACATAACTAACAACATGAACGAACAGACAACAACTTGAGAATATTTTGCAACTGATAAAGGGCTGAAGATTTTCCAAAATACTAGCACATGAACATCTTGCACAATTGAGAGTTGAACATACAAACACATTAAGAATAAACTACATTTGAAACATAATGTGAATTACCTTTTAGAGGGAAATGATCTGAGAACTCGAACAAGGAACGACTCCACCACCACGCGTTCGACTCAAACAACATTTAGATAAATTGTGCCAGATGTTGGACTCAAACTGAAATTTGATTCCCTGTTTTTCTGGAACTAAAGTTAAAACTTCTTAGCTAAGAATTCAAAATGTTTATTGTATTTCCAACTAAAATTTTAACTTTGTGAAGAATACAAAACTCTGAAAGAAAGAAAAAAACCCATTTCTAAAGAACAAAACCATACATTATATAGGCAGAATTAGGGTTCCTAACAGGGGAAAAATGGATCGAGTTCGAATTTACCCCCAAGACCCATTTAAATTTCAAAAACCTAAATCTTATCCCCAAAATTGAATATCCTTTGATTCCGATTGATTTTAAACTTATAGCAGGCTAGGTGGAGGATTGAGATCACTTTCTCGTAGTAGACGGGCGTCGTGTAGTCATCTCACCTTGCCAATGATGAAACGTGCCTAGCATGGATGTTGTACGGGTAAAACCATGAGAGAGAAGAAAAGGAGATGGAGACGTTGGGACGCGTTGTGTCCACCATGCACGAAGGGTATCATTGAATTTGTTATAGACGCGCTGATGTTGCAGTTTTCGACTTTACTTCTGCAAATTGTACCCGTCTCTGAGTCAACAGAGGATATTAAGAAAGAGGACGGGTCGGATCGTGGGATGAGTTGTTGTTGATTTGAATTGGGCCTATGTTAAAAGGGAATTGGACTGGGGTTGCTTTTTTTATGAAATTGTCTTAGAATCGGGGCCCGCTAAAAATTGAAGGAGAGGAATTGGGCCTGCGGTTAGTGAAAATCTGAAGAAAGGCCTTAATCTTGGTCTTTTAGTTAAGAATATTGCAAATTTAGCCAATTAAATTGTAATTAGCCAATTTGATTAAATTTTAAAATAAGACGAATTAATATAACTAATTGACAAGCTTCTTAAATTTAATAAATTAAAATAATTTAATTAACTATAAACTAATTAAAATAAAAAATATAAGTTATTACTTAAACCACACTACTTGTCGAAATATTTTATAAAAACTAAAATCTAATCATAAAATATACTAAGTATATACAAATTTATGTAATATATATATGTATTATATAAAAATTATAAGAAATGGCAAAACTATTCAAATAATGCAAGTCTTATATTTTTCTTATATATATAAAACAAATTATTTTAAAATGCTAGAAAATAAGAAGCTTGTTAATTAATTTGTGTCGATGAGGGTCAAATTGGGTGTCAACACACATAACATTTATCACAACCATGTCCCAGATGCAATGCAAATTACTCGTTCAAACAAACAATGAGGAAAATAACCATTTTGATAACAAGACACATTTAACAACTATGCAACAGTAATACAACATAAATGAATAAACAATAAGCCTACAAATCATTCTCAAATGTTATACAATGAAATACAAAAAATTGATGTTTATACAATTCATATTTTCCCAGTTTCAAGCCTAGGGTTAAACTTCAACTTCTCCAATACAATAAATGAAATGATATATATACAATTCCTTGACTTGATATTTAATTACCTCTCTCAATATATTAACTATTCTAATTTATAAAATGATACTTGAAAAAAATTATTAATTTTTAAATGTAGCCGGTTATGCAAAAGAAAAACTCACGAGATTCAAACAAATTATACTTTACGGACAATAATTGCATTATGCTATTAATAACATTCACACCCACCATATTTTAACTTCAACTCCCTTCTGTTAAACCCCAAAAATGTACTAACAACTCTTCCATTCTAACACTTTATTCCAATCCAATGATTGGCTCATTTTGGCCAATCATTGTCCCACCATCATATACTTAATCAGCCTATATGCCTTAAATTTCAAGAATACCTCAGTGTCCGCTTTATCAAACATACAACAATATACCGTAATTCCCATCCGATATATTTTTACTACATAATTTTTATTCTATTATCTATGCTTGCCCTCTCTAATGACAATCATTAATTTTGGCCTCACCGAGCCTCCAAATTTACCCAATTACAAATGACACTAAATCAGAAGAGAACATTAACTATTCCTTAAACCCAAATTCTTAAATTCATTAGAGACTCCCTTTTAACACACCATACATTAGATAAAACAATTATAACAAATTGACACTACTAATTGTTACTTGAACAACTTCGTCTTCTTCGTTTTATGCCGCTTCTTCCATTCTTTTTTTTTATCTTCTAATTAATAGTTTATTAAAATTTAAAAAATCCACTAACTTGTTCTTTTAATACATGGACTAATAGTATAGGGTCTTAAATAAATGATCACTTTATCCCACTAACTATCGATTAATTCAATTATTTGTAATTATTCCTTTATTAATTAACTCGAGTTAAACTAATATTTCAGATTTTCCAAAAATGAGATCCTGGGTCATTACATTATCCACTAGTAAAAACCATGTTCCTTCCCAAAAAAAAAAGCAATATAAAGCAAATGGATCTTTGAAAAGCTGAGGCTATTTGGCACGCATTTCAGACTCTTTCTCCCAAGTTGCCAATCCTACTGAATGGTGCTTCCATTCCACCTTCATTAAAGCAATATCCTTGGCCCTAAGCTTTTCAACTTTCCTATCCAATATAGCTATAGGCTTCTCCTCATATGTCAAGTATGGACCAATCTAAACATAATCGAGTGAAAGCACATGACATTAATTCGGAATATACTTCCGAAGCATATTGACATGGAAAATAGAATGAACTACGGTCAAACTAGGTAGCACGACCAACTTATAGACCACTTTCTTACTCAGCTCAAAATCTCAAAAGGTCCAATGAATGTATGGCTAAGCTTTCCCTTCTTTATGAACCACAACAAAGTCCATAGTAATATGTTCCTAGTTAAGTTCCAAGTAGGAATAACCATCCTTTAAGACACATCTACCGGGACGCTGGTGCTCACACTTCACCTGCTGAAAGTCAAACAACTCAAAACAAAATCTAAAATATCTCCCTTCGTTTAACAACACCAGTTATGCATACTCACATCATTATACATCTTCGCCTCTGCCGGATGGATGGAATATTAAGAACAATGTGCCTTTTCGAGAATCAATCCAATAAACTTGCCCGTCTTGGGCACACAAGTACTGCCTCCGATCTTTAACACCTCATTAGAATCAAGGACAATCTACTTGGCTTTCCCATTCAATACTTTGTCTTGAATACGACCTAGTTTCTTATTAATCAAACAGGTTCACATGAATATGTTCGACTAAAGAAAATTGAGCCTCAGTAAAAGCAACCATCAAATCACTCTCATCCGAAATATGCAAACAGACAAGAATGTTAGCTAATATTTATACATCTATAGCCAATGTTTGATACACACAAATTATACTTCCGTAAAGAAGTATAAGCAGCCATATCAAGTAAAGAGACCAATTATTAGGTTGTGGTTGATCCCACGAGGAAAATGGTTTAGACTTAACTTAAATCTACGATTACGTCTATTTAGTCAAGTTCTTTCCAAAAAAAATTAGTTGAATGGGAGGGATTTCTGTAACAAAACATTTTAATTATTTCTAAGTAAGACAAATAGCAAGTTTATAACTTCAGTGTTTTTCAAGTAATGAGAGAAACCAGGGTGTAAGTGTTCCCCATAGGTTTATAACGCGGTAATCCTAGCTAATACAATCTTTTCCTAGTATCTTGCATGCAAGCTGATAAGTTCTGTATCCCCGATTTCTTGGTCCGACAACTAGAGAATTTCACTCCGTACCTTGGTCAGGCTACATGTGTATACTTCACTAAACCTGACATTTACCTCATATTAAGCATCATATTCAATGTATGGCTAAGCTACTACTTTGCATAAATTGAAACTAGCCTATTAGATAGTGTATACTAAATCTATGTTGATAATTCTTTTCTATCAACTACCTCCTTGGTTGGGCAAGTAGAAATAGGGCAAGTTATTACATGTGCACTTGTTAAATACACTTCTAAAAAAAATAATTATCAATACATGCAATACACTATTACAGAATTGTTATTTAGCTAGTTTAACTTGTTAATTACCCATGGTTCCCACAACCCTAGTTGTGGATTTAGTTACACATGCTAAGAATTACACAATTTATAATAGTTAAATAAGAAATCATGTACTTACTTTAACATGTTTTTATGAAAACCCCACTAAAATATTAATAGAAACGATTTCGGAAAATTCAAGTGTTTCCCAAAAACCAAAGTTTTTCTTTCTGTAAAACAAATATGAAAAATAGTAAAATGTCAAACCCCTAAAACAATATTCTTAGTCATAAGTATAATAATAAATTCCTAAAATTAAAAGGAGGTCTATTTAATGAAAAAAAATCTGTCCAAAACGCGTCTTCAGTCGACGACCATACCGACGGCCCATTGATGGAACGACGGGCCGCGACAACTTTCGTCGGTCCATAATTCAAATATTTTTAGCTTCCACTTTTCAACACTTTCTGTTACCATCGACGGACAAACAACACGGTCTGTCAGTTGACTAACGGTCCGTCGATGGCCTCCGCTCCACCATACTTAGTGGTTTCTTCATGTCAGGTACTGGGTATCTCCTTCTGTAGCCCCAAACTTGGTCATATTTTCCCACTTAAATTTAAGTTGCTTGGTCCTTCAGTCAAAGATCATAACCTATAGACCGTCGATTGCTCTGTAGGTCATCACTTCGGCAGATTTCAGCAAAGTCTTCAGCGTTTTTGTTCTGGACTATTTTCCTACAAATATAGAGAAAAACACATTAAAACAACTATAAAAATGCCTTAGATACACACAAAACTTAAGGAAAAAGCATTGGAAGTACCGTGAAGCCACGTTACATCAACACCCTCAACTTAAATTCGTTGTTTGTCCTTAAGCGACATATTATGACTCACCACAACACCTTTGTATAAAAGTATCTTGTTTTAAGCTTTCACAATCATCTAGCTATCAATCCCGATTATTTTCATTACTTTTATGCATGATATCACTCTTAGGCTCATTCATGTGGATCAGACCATGACCCAATCTCACTACACATCAACAACTCTCCTCTTATATCTCTCACAAAGGTACCAACTTTCCAATATTGCAACTATTGTCCTCACATTAAAAACAACATCCTTCTTTTTCACATAGTGATTTCAATTTGAGTGTAAGGATTACTTTTGAACACTCGCTGTCAGAACCAATTAACACCTAGTAGATATTTGTCGCCATAGGCTTTCCCTTATTTTCTCTACTTTATAGTCACAATATTAGACTCTCAGGATCATGATAGGACTTTCTTGGCTTCTAATGTAGGCTAAGGGTTAGGTAGGGTGCATTTTGATGCATTTTAGTGACTTGTTGCGCTCCTTGACATACATACTAAGCGTCCTACCTTTTAATAATTTATTATGCCCTTTTCTTCATCTTCTTATATCTTATGTCTTCCTTTTCTTTACCTTTGTGAAAATTATCCTTCTTTCATATTTATTTCTAGATTTTCAAAATTTTCACTTGATTTCAACTTTGATTAAGGCACTTTTTTTCTGCTTTGCCATGAGTCAAAGTATACAATCCCCAAGGTTGGGTAAGATGCAGGACAAGCTTTGTTTCTGAATTAGCCACCCTCAACTTATGCATTTGACATCAATTGAGGTGAACATATCCAAGGAGGGAACAGGGCCAATGCATTGTACCAAGAAAAGATGAGTTGGGGTAGAAAATAAAGGTCCATTGTAAGCTCAAATTATTTGGATAAAAAAGGATTAATTTCATTTGGTTTTCTTTCATTTAGGATAAAGATTGACTATGTTGAACAAGGGCATATGATACTTTCCTGATTGTCTCACACAGGTTACTTTTTGCATGACTGACCCAACAACTTCTAGATAAGTACAAACCGTGGACTAGTAAACTTTCCTCACTCTCACTTAACAACTCATTACCCTAAAAGATTATTGGACACCTAGTTCAAGCGTTAGATTAAGGGTCCTGCAATGGTGTATATCTATGTCATGCTTAGAGCCAACACATTCAATATTCACTATGCCTAATAATGCAAATTCATTTTAGACAGGATATCATTTTATATTAGCCATCATACTTCTGATTTCACACATACTTTGCATTAGTTAATAACATAGAGATTCAACAGTAAAATAGTAAATCTCTTGGGGCAAAACAACATAGGCAAGAAAACTCCAAGAGAGGATCATGATTTGGGCTACTCAGACTTCACCCTCGAACTCACATTCCATTTACCCCACCCCAACAAAAAAGAATGCAATTGTCCCCATTTCATAAGAAATATAAAATAGGGTGGTAGGTGATGATTAACTTTTTGGCGGGTCCATTTTCCACGAACCGCTCCCTCAGGCGTAAATACATCGTCAGTAGTGTCTGCAGCAATAACAACACCCACAGTAGTGCTTCTCTCAACATCAACAATCCTAGAGCTAGACGCCCCAACAGCCTACTTATGAGCCCTCATCTGCCGGGCCTCCTCATTCATTATCGAGGCTCTCCTTGCAGCCTCCAACTCAGTAAGCTCTTCCTTCTTAGTGTGAGCCTCATCACCCTGTATGGACCGATGCCTCTAGGTCTACTCACACGGTGGTGGTGGTGGCGTAGTTGTGGTCTGGAACGGTGATGGAAGCACTTTATCCTCAACAGGCTCTACAAGTGTGGCCTTAGAATCACATACTGCTCATCCACGATGTAATCCATGTTCGCCCTTAGACTCGCATCATCAGCCGAGAGATTCATTAAGACAATAGTTGGGGCTGGTTGGGAGAGAACTCTCAACTCAAATGCGTCAAGGCACTGATGGACTGCCAAAATTTGCAACTCAGTCTACTGTGAAATCTTTTTCTTAATCTGCTCCTCCACCTTAGCAATGGACTTATGCATCCAAGGATGGATATGGTGTAGTAGTGTGGCCATTTGGGCCTCCAACTACTGGACCCTAGCAATTTGGACTAGTGCTGCAGATGGAGTGGAGTGGGAGGTAGTCGGGGTTGTGATATTATTGGGTATAGACTTGACCGGGGTGGCATTTGTGGCTCTGATGTACTCTGATTAGCCCCTTGGGCTTGTTCTACCATGTTCGTCAAGTTCTCACCTAGCGATTTCACCTCTACTCTGGGCCCTCTGTGGGGTGCCTCCTCATTTACCTCATCTCAGATGATAACTATATCAACCGTTCATGTAGGAGTCCTTATAACCAATATGCCATATGGGCACTCCATCAGACCTACATAATTACAAAATAAAGCAGGGGAAAGAGTACATGGTTGTGTCCTTAAAGGCCCTCTCATGAATGACAAGAATGACTCCCAACAATAATTTTCAAATGTCCACGTCGAACCCATCAACTAAAGCAGCTGTCAGTTGTTCCCTATCTCATCTAACAATGTTGTCAGCAACACTGGGGGATAGAAAGTGATGGACAAATAGCTAGATAAATTTGGCTTTGAATGTAAGGTTGGCCTTCTTGATGACCCCTCTCGTCTCCATCACCAAATTTGCACCCTTGCCATCCACAGAAATGTGCTGGGCTATCCACCTCTTGTTGTTCTCTCTCTGGCCCCAGATTTGGTTAAAATGATCCTCCTTAATTAGCTTCCACCGATAGTCAAACTCAAGGGTAAAGAGCTGCCTGTTAGTATCTTTGTCAGCGCCGTATAAGAACCGGTGAATAGTAGGTGAGAAGATGTATACCCTGTTGTTACATACTCGAACATGATCAAGTATTTCAAGTTTAGTAGGATTAGACCGCCTATCCAGGAATGACCGGAGAGTCGCTACATAAGATAAGTAGAACTCTCACAGAACCTCCTAGCAGTAGCATCCAACGCTCCTGGCTATCCACTATAGCCGATAGAGGGTGAATAGAACATGAATATTATTGATAGTGTGAAGATTCCCTGTAAGAACTCACTGCTCGACTGTTAGAGTCTGAGTTATGACCCCCTTATTGTTGAGTAGCTTCATGTCCCAGTACAGCTGGTACTAGCCCTCGGCGCACCACCGGTGTGGATGATCAAAAACGGGTGCGAGGACATCAGTCGAAGGTGATGTAGTGGAATCCGCAATTTCAGCTCATTAGACGAGGCAGAGTTGACCCATTGTAGGAGGAGCAGTGGCACCATGTGAAGATGATGCTTCCTAAGACCTGATATACCGTGGTTTCACGGTATAATTAATACTTTTTCCTTAAGTTTAGTGTGTTCGAAAGTCTTTTTGTGCTAATTTTATATAAGTTTCTCTTTGGTTTACAGGAAATATTTCCAAAGCTGAATGCGGAGATTTTGAGCGAAGAAATGCAGAAGAGACCACCCACGGAGCTTATGATGGTCCGTCGTGCTTGTGACGGTCTGTAGGTGGCAACGTAGTGCAGCTGCTGAAGGAAGATCAAGAATTCTAACCAAGTGTGGGGTTACAAAGCTTGTGACGGTTCATCATGAAGTTCAGAGAAGTGATCCCAGTACCTATATTCCAAGAGTTGAAGTGTTTTGGAACAAAGACCCTCAACGGACCGTTGTGCCTATGACGGTTCGTCATACTTGCTGTCGAGGGGAATATAGAGAGTAGCAGAAGAAATTGCACAAGTATGGGATGACGGAGTCCATGACGGTCCGTCACTACGTCTGTCGACCCAGCCGCATTTTGGCAGATTTCCAGCAATTAAAATCCTTGTTTAATTAGGTTTTTAGTTTTTTTATAAATAGTTCGAAAAACCTCGTTTTTGAGGTTAGACTCCGTATTGCTAGACTCTGTTAGTTTTGACATCGTATTATCAGACCCTTTGTATTAGTGTTAGATTACTTGGAGATTTTGTGAGATTATTCATTACTTTGAGATTCTTGCAAATGACTTTTGGTGATTAATCAAGCAAACTTTCGGATTTTACTCTTTCTCATTGAAGTAAGTACATGAATTCTTATATAATATATTAGAATATTGTGATTATGACTATGGGTAACTAAATTCCATAACTAGGGTTATGGGAATTATAGGCAAATAATGAGATAAACCCTAACTAAAATAACAATTCTAGAATATTGTCTTGCATATATTAATAATTTTTCGCTTAGAACTCTTTTTAACGGATGGCCAGCGTTAGAACTCGCCATAATGCTACTTGTCGGACCAAGGAGGTAGATAATAGGAAAAGAATTATTAACATAGATTTAGTGTGTACTATCTAATAGGCTAGTTTTGATTGGTACCAGGTAATAACTTAGTCAAATATCGAATACGATGCTTAATATGAGGTAAGGATAAGGGTTATGATAGCAACACACGTAGCCGGACCAAGGTGCGGAATGAGATTTTCTAGATGCCGGACCAAGGATTTAGAAATACATAACTTATCACTTTGCATGCAAGATACTAGGAAAGAATTGTTATAGTTAGAGTTATCATGTTATGAACCTGTGTGGAACACGTAAACCCTAGTTACTTTGATTAATTGATTAAAATCCAACATTCAAAGTTCTTAAGTGTCTCTGTCAAGTTTGTTAATTAATTTTACTCATTTAGAAATAGAAACCCCCCTTTATTGTTTTTACTTTCCTAGGAAGTCATTGACCAAACAATATTAATAACAGGTTGAAGTTAAGTCTAGACTATTTTCCTCATGGAAACGATCCCAACCTCAGTAGTTGGGTTATTTTCTTAACTCGACCGCTTTACTTTTTATTCGAGAATTAAGTTTGAGCGTATCAAATTTTGGCGCCGTTGCCGGGGAATCTAGCTTTTAGATTAACTTGAATTTATTACTATAGTTTAGTTGATATTTTCTTGATTTTACTTCTTTTTATTGTTTTTGATTTCTTTTCAGAACTATCCTCCTTGTATGCCAAATACAGGGAGAGAAAGAGAACCCTTATTTCCCTACGATCAAGAGTTAGAGCGTACGCTGCGCAATTTGAATCGAAACATGGGAATAAATGATGAGGATCTGAACCAGAACATCCCAGCTTCGGTTGATGTTCATGGTCAGATGTTACCAGATGCTCCAGGTGAACATCAACAGAGGGGAAAAAATCCTGCTCCACGGCCCAAGCATACTACAGAGGGTATGATTGGGCCACTTGTCTTGCCCCCTCTACTCACAGGCCACACCTTTTTGTAACTAGTAGCCTGATGCAAATGCTAACTGCCAGAGGTTTGTTTTCAGGGCTACCTTCTGAGGATCCACATGCCCATATAGCTAAGGTAAGGGCAGCGTATAGAAGTTGTGTGGGGAGGCGCGATTTGGTTATAGATGAAATAGGGCTCAGAGTGTTTCCTCTCTCACTGACGTGAGAGCCTGGTATATGGTTCACTGAGCTCCCATACAATTCAATCTTCAGTTAGTAGTTCTTAGGATAGATGCACCTCATTCTTGAGAAGTGTTCCAAATCACCGTATAGATGATGAGTCACTGAAGGAATACTTCTATCGGGGACAGGATGATAACAATAAAGCGGTGTTAGACACTATAGCAGGTGGATCTTATGGGGAGTGTCCTTATGTTGAGATTGCTAAAAAATTAGAGAAATTCTCCCGAAATACAAAATTTGGAGTACTAGGAAGTCTGATACAGGGAGAAACACCTTTGCAGTATAGTCCACTCACAACCCAATCACAGATGAGATTCATGAAGATAAGGCTCAGATGAGAAATTAGTTTGGGTTGGTACTAAAACATGTCACAGGGGGTGCAGAAAAGATAAATGCAGTCAACTACTTGGCTAAACCACCACCTCCTAATGATGAGTGCTATTATGCGGAGGACACTTATGCAGTAAATGAGCAGACGGGGGGTTTCCGACCAAGCGCCCAAGGCTCAAATCAGGATAATTGTCGCCAAGGTCAAGGGAACCAAGGTCGGAACTATGGTAACTACAATCGTGAGGGTCATTATGTCCGTGATGGAAACTACAACCACGACAACAACTTTAACATGGGTAACTATGCTAATAGAAACGATAGGAATGAGCCCTATGTCCCTCCTCAAAATTGTGAAGTTACTCCTAGGGACAGTGGAGATAGTATGGCGCGTGTTGAGGATATGTTGCACAAAATGATGAGGAGGTTCGACACTAGTGATGAACACATTAAAGAGTTGTGGTGTGATTTAGCTAGTATTGAACAAAAAGTTGATACACATGCAATTTTGATTAAGTAGATCGAGTTGCAAATGGCCCAATTATCTGCGACAGTGAACACACGGCAACCGGGCACTCTTCCTAGCAACACTGTCCAAAATCCAAAGAATGATGCGCACTGTATGGCAATCACTACTCGGGGAAGTAAGCAAACCGTTGACCGACCTATGCCATCTACTGAGAAAAACGTGAGAAAGGATAATGATAATGTGGTAAAGGGTAGTGGTGAATTAGAGGATAGTAATGGAAAAGATGCAGAAGTACCTATCAAGGTAATTCCCATGCCTAGTCCACCACCACCCTTCCCTCAGAGTTTAGTGAAAAATACCGAGGATGGTAAATAACGGCGATTCATAAAAATGATGAAGCAACTTTCTATCAATGTCCCTTTGGTAGAAGCTTTAGAAAGATCTGGTGACCAAGAAAAGATCGGTCACTTTTGAGGATGATGATAGACTGCAGCATTGTAGTGCTATTGCTGCAAGATCCCTCGTACAAAAGAAAGAAGATACTGGTGCGTTCACTATTCCTTGTATAATTGGGTCATTACATTTTGCGAAAGCATTATGTGATCTGGGGCCAAGCATAAATCACATGCCCCTCTCAATTTACAAGAAATTGGGTTTGGTGGATCCAAAACCCACTGTGATACGGCTACTGATGGCTGATCGGACAATGAAACGGCCCATAGGCATACTCCATGATGTGCTACTAAAAGTGGTGTCATTCATCTTTCCGGCTAATTTTGTTATTCTTGATTGTGAGGTCGATTTTCAAGTGCCTATTATTCTTGGGAGGTCATTCCTTGCTACAGGTAGGACATTAGTTTATATGGAGAAGGGACATATGACATTTCGGTTGAATAATGAAGAAACGACCTTCAACATTTGTAGGACCATGAGGCAGAGTGGTGATCTCCAATCGGTATCTGTCATATCCCACAAAGAAAAGATGAAGAAGGATACTGAACAGAAAAATGCAAATCAAGAGTTTATGGTTGGGGATTTGGTGCGTGTAGACAGTTCTAGGGTGCATTGTCTTCCGGGCAAGCTAAAGTACAAATGGAGTGGCCCTTACTTGATTACCAAAGTATTCCCTCATGGACCATTTGAGTTAAAAGCCAAGGAGGGAGTGTGGTTTAAGAGGAATAGAGATAGAATAAAACTCTATTTTGGGCATAAATCATCGGGGAATGAAGCGATATAGGCATAAAATCTTGATGAAATCTGAGTAATCAAGGGTCCCTAGTCGTGCCGCGATTACATCAGGCGCTTGTTGGGAGGCAACCCAATACTTATAGTCTTTTTAGTAATGGTAGCATTTTTCTACTAATTGGTTTTTAAATTTGCAGGGACATCACCAGGAAATTCTGCAGAAAATTACTCTGCAGCAGTCACTAACGGACACATCGACGGACCATCGTATGCATCCATCATACCAGGTACACTTTTCTATTATTTTGAAACTAGGACACACATGACGGAACCAACGACAGGTCGTCACAATTGTGACAGACCGTTGTCGAGGATCTGTCGCGTGATTAATGAGTTATACCTGACCCGACCCGGCTGGACCCTTTTTAAAAATCAGAGCGTTTAAAACCCTTACCCCTCATTTCACCCCATTCCTTCATTATTCCTCTCATCTCCCCTCTCTTTTCGACTTCCACATTCCCTCCCACCGATCATTTCCCCCTAAAATTCTCCAACACCTTTGGGTTATCATCTACTAGTCGGAGCTGCTGCTGTGGGTGTCTACATTGCCAACTGAGTAATTGTCCATTTGATTTTTCTCCATTTCTAAGGTATGTGTCTCTAAATTTATACTCATTTATATTGCCTTGTTGTTTACTAGTTAGTATTAAGCTTAGTTACTCGTCGTATGTTGTTTACTTTAGACGATTCTGTTTAACCTAGGTTACAAATGTTCGAAATTGCCATGTTTACCATCCTAGACATAGGTGATTTTGCATTGATAGTTTCCTAGGTAGTTGGGTTAGACACATGTTGGTCCAAAACACAACAAGTTTGATGTGGGTTCATTGGGGAAGCTTAGGTTACCCTTAGTTCTGTCACTATTATTCAAAACGAGACCCCGATGACGGACCATCGTACCCACGATAGACCGTCTTATCCACGTAGGACCGTCGTAGGGTCCGTTGCAAAAGCCCTATCACCCTGTCCCAACGTACACATGTGACGGATCATCGTACTCACGACGGTCCGTCCTGCACAACCATTTTTGTTGTAAGAGACCCTGTTTCTAAGGGTCTCTCATTTTTTCCCAAGTGTTCCCCAACGGACACATGTGACGGACCGTCGTCGTCATAACGGTCTGTCCTGCCAAACCGTTCTGGTTGTCAGTGACCCTGTTTCTAAGGGTCTCTCATTTTTTTTCTAAGTGTCCTTCAACGGATACATGTGATGGACCATCGTACCCACGACGGGCCGTCCTGCATGACCGTCATGACGGCCAGCGACCCCTCTCCTAAGGATCTTTATATTATTTCTCAAGTGTCCTACGATGTCATCTATGACGGACTGTCGTACCTGTGACGGTCCATCCTGCACATACCGTCATGCTAGACAGAGACTCTCCTTCAGGGTTCTCTATATATACATAGTCTAAGTATAACACGACGGACCTCACGACGGTCCGTCATAGTCACGACAAGCCGTCACCAGGACGGCGTCTGTTACTCTTTCTACAGCAATGACATACTATTTTCAATGTTTTATTTCGTATGGTTTCGCTTGTCTTGTTTCCCACTACTCGTACTAATATTGATCCTTTGCACGTTCTATCTACTATGGCACCCAAGAAAGACCGAACCTACGCACGCGGGTGATCAAACTCAGTCGACCCGTCTGCCCACATGGTCATCGGCTCTGATGATGAGCGTGACCCTGAGTATGTGCCCCCAGGCACTTCCACAACTTCCCGTGCTGCACGTGCTCCCATAGCCACACCCAAAAAGGTGGAGTCCGGCATAGTCACTGCCTCCCAGTCTGATGAGCAGTGCACACTGACCGGCACACCCTCAGGTTCAGCCACAAATGATGAAGAACGTCTGGATCCTTGGGAGTATCAGGGTCCGAGGAAGCCTCCGGCTCTGCTCAGGTTCCCGCCACCACTGCAGCGTCGGCCTCGTCTGATGTGGATGACAGTTCAAACTCTACATCTGGCTCACCAGCTCAGGTCCCCACTCTAGCCACTGACCTGCCCAACCGGTGGTGTGTCGATGGGCAGTTTCAAGTCTACTCCGACGCCAAGTTCCTGACTGATAAGGGAGTGATGAATCGAACACTCACTTTGGAGTGGCGGGTACTTACAGGGAGTCTCCCGATGATGCTTGAGATCCACAACCTCTTCACCAGGCATCGCTTGGAATGGAAAGCACGTCCGTTGGGACGATATAGCAAAGAAATGGTCCGAGAGTTCTATACATCCTACGTAGCGACTCTCCGATCACAGATCGATAGGTGGGCTGCCTCCACTAAACAGGCCCCACTAGAGCAGGTCCGAGTCCGGGGCATACAGGTTGACATTTCCCTACCCGCCATCCGCCGGTTTCTATACAGTGAGAGTGTTGATTCTACTCGGACACCCGTCACTACCGAGTTTGACTATCGCTGGAAGATAGTTAAAAATGGCCAATTCTTGCGCGAGCCATTACTGAGAGAGACCACCAAGAGGTGGATGGCCCTGAACCTGTCAGTAGATGGAGAGGGTGTCGATTGGGTGACTAAGCCAAAGGGGGCCATCAAGAAGGCAAACCTCACGTTCACAGTAAAGTTCTTGTGGCTGCTTGTCCGTCATTGCCTTTCCCCCACAGTTGTTTAAAATATCATTACCTGGGATCGAGAAGTTTTCATGGCGGCGATGATAGCAAGATTCGAGGTGAACTTCGCATGGCTTCTCGAGGCAGTCATGCACGCGAGGGCATTTAAGGTCACTACTACCTACCCTTTCCTGTGCATGATCTTTGCCCTTTGTAGGTCCGCAGGTGTGCCCATATGGCACGTAGATTAGCTTAAGACCCCGCACGGCACTGTTGACGTTGGCCTCATCTGAGACGAGGCCAATGAGTTGGCTCCACATAGAGGGCCCCGTCCAGAGCTGCCCTCACTTGCTGATGATCTTGCTGATACGGTATCCAAGGCCCGCACAGCTACACAGGCGTCAACTGACACTACCCCGGTCGAGTATATCCCGGGAAGTAGCACAGCCCCGAGCTCCTCTCGCACAGTCCGCCTACCGGCACTGGTCCTGCTTGGTAGGGTCCAAAAACTAGAGGAAAAATGGCCACTCTTCTGCATCATATCCAGCCGTGGATGCATAAGTCGATTACTGAGTCCGAAGAGCGCTAGAGTGAAAAATGGTGCAGTTTACAGAGCGGAAGATTGCTGAGGTTAACCAGCGCTTGGACGCCTTTGAGTTGAGGGTGCTATTCAGACCATCCCCTCCGGTGGATGTGTCGACCCTTAAGGCTGTAGTCGAATGTCTTCGTGCAGATATCGAAACGATCTTAGAGGCTAGGTTGCCGGATTCTGAGGCCCTTTCTGTCGAGCCTGCTGAGGACACAGTGTTGGCAGCCCTTTTTGCTACATCTGACATTCCACTACCTCCCTTCGAGAGAGTGCCAAGAGGCGTAAGGATCGAGTAGAGGACGAGGCGCGAGCACGGAAGAAGGAGCGCTGAGAGATAGAGGCTGCGAAGAAAGCCTCCCTTGCTGAGGAGGAGGAGCACCAGATTAGAGCATCATAGTTAGCGGCTGGGGCGTCTAGCTCTCGCACTGTGGAGATAGCAGGAGGCACTACTGATGGTGCGGTTGTTGCTGAGGACACCACTGATGGTGTCCAGATTGTAGAGGACGTGGGTTCCGGGGAACCGGACCCACCATCTTGCTGATCGATGGCGCTTTGTGCCACATATTTGCTTCACCTACCACTCTAATATTTAGATTTTTATGGATTGGGAACAATTGCATGCTTTTTTGTTGGGGGTGGGGTAAATGGATAGTGAGTGTTAGGGTGAAGTCTGAGTAGCCCAATTCACTATTCTCTTTTGGGGTTTTCTTTCCTATGTTCTTTTTCCCCAAAAGACTAATTGTTTTTTCTGTTGAACCGACATGTTTATATCATTTGTACATAGTTTAGGTCTGAAGCATGATGGCTAAAATGATATCCTGATAAACTAGAAAATGATGCATGACTAGGCATAGTAACTGATCATTGTGTGGCTCTAAGCATGACATAGAGTTATACCATTGCATTACCCTATGTCTTAAATTCAAACTAGGTGTCTGATAATATGGTATAGTGATGAGATGTCAAGCGAGTGAGAGGAAAATTTTAATATTCCACTATTGGTACTGAGCTAGAACTTGCCTGGTTAGTCCTGCGAGATGTAAGTTGTGATAGACAATTAGGAAAGGATCATAGACTTTTATTCAATATAGCCCATTTCTAGCCTAAATAAAAGAAACCGGATGAAATTTATCCTTCTTTGATCCAAATGGTCTGAGCTTAAAATTAGACCTTTCTTTTTCACCCCAACTGATCTTTTATGGAACAATGAGCTGGCCCTGGTCCCTCCTTGGACATGTGCACCTCAGCTTATACCAAAAGCATAAGTTGAGGGTGGATAATGCATAAACAACATTCGTTATTGCCCTAACCCAACTTTGGGTATTGTGTACCTTGACTCATGACAAAGCCATAAGTTGAGGGTGGCTATTATGAGGAATGCGCTGGAAAGTGGGGTTGAAAGAACAAAGAGAGAGAAAGAACAGAAGTAAAGTAACTCAAGAATTCGTTGAAAGAAAATTAAAGAAAAAGAAAAATATACAAGAATTACAAACAAGAAAAGAAGAGAGTCACTTACACCAATTAAGAAAGAAGAGAAAATAGCAAGGTGAAAGAATATGAGAAACAGGGCGAGATAAGCTGATAGAAAGTGGAAGGTTTAGACGATATGTCAAGGAGGGCAAAATGTCACTAAAGTATACCAAAATATACCTTACATGACCCCGAGCCTATGTTACCGGCTAAAAAAGTCCTATCGTGATCCTAAGGGTTGTATAGCGAACTTAAGGCAGTGAAAATAAGGGAAATGTTATGGCAAAAGGTATGAATGAGTATGACTTTGTTCTGAGAGCGAGTATTGAAAAGTACTCCTTATACTCAAACTGAAATCATTGTGTGAAAAAGAAGGATTTTGTTTTAAAGTGAGGACACTAGTTGCAATACCAGAATTGTTAGCAACTCGGTGAGAAATTGAAGAGGATAGGTGTTAGTGCTTGGTGAGTCTGTGTCATGTTCTGATCCCACAAAATTGAAGCCTAATATTGATAGCATGCATAGATTCGATGAGATTAATCGGGATTGATAGCCAAATGATTGCAAAGGATAGAACATGGATACTATTGTACAAAGATTGTGTAGTGAGTCATAGTGCGTCGCTTGAGGACAAACAACGAATTTAAGTTGAGGGTGTTGATATACCGTGGTTTCACGGTATTAATACTTTTTGCTTAAGTTTAGTGTGTCTGAAAGTCTTTTTGTGCTAATTTTTATATAAGTTTCTCTTTGTTTTGCAGGAAATCTGTCCAAAGCTAAATGCGGAGATTTTGAGCGAAGAATTGCAGAAGAGACCACCTACGGAGCTTATGACGGTCCGTCGTACTTGTCACGGTCTGTAGGTGGCAGCATAGTGCAACTACTGAAGGAAGATGGTGAAGTCTGACCAAGTGTGGGGCTACGAACCTTGTGATGGTCCGTCGCGTCTATGACGGTCCGTCTTGCAGGTTCGTCATGATGTTCAGAGAAGTGATCCCAGTACCAAGATTCCAAGAGTTGGAGCATTTTGGAACGAAGACCCTCAACGGATCGTTGTGCCTATGATTTTCCGTCATACTTGGCGTCGAGGAAAATGAAGAGAGCAGCAGAAGAAAATGCACAAGTATGGGATGACGGAGTCCATGACGGTCTGTTGTGACCACGACGGTGCGTCGTGAGGTCGGTCGGCCCAACCGCGTTTTGGCAGATATCTAGAAATTAGAATCCTTTTTTTAAATAGGTTTTTAGTTTTTTATAAATAGTTTAAAAAACCTCGTTTTTGAGGTTAGAATCCGTATCGTTAGACTCTGTTAGGTTTGATATCATATTATCAGACCCTTTGTATTAGTGTTAGATTACTTGGAGATTTGTGAGATTATTGATTACTTTGAGAATATTGCAAGTGACTTTAGGTGATTAATCAAGCAAACTTTCGGATTTTAGTCTTTCTCATTGAACTAAGTACATAAATTCTTATATAATATATTTGAATATTGTGATTATGACTATGGGTAACAAAACTCTATAACTAGGGTTGTGGGAACCATAAGTAAATAATGAGATAAACCCTAACTAAAATAACAATTCTAGAATAGTGTTTTGCATGTATTAATAATTGTTTCGCTTAGAAGTCTTTTGAACAGATGGCTAACGTTAGAACTCGCCTTAATGCTACTTGCCGGACCAAGGAGGTAGATAATAGGAAAAGAATTATTAACATAGATTTAGTGTATACTATCTAATAGGCTAGTATTGATTGGTACGAGGTAATAACTTAATCAAATATCGAATACGATGCTTAATATGAGGTAAGGATAAGGGTTAGGATAGCAACACGTAGCCGGACCAAGGTGCGGAGTGAGAGTTTCTAGATTCCGGACCAAGGATTTAGAAATACATAACTTATCACTTTGCATGCAAGATACTAGGAAAGAATTGTGATAGTTAGAGTTATCTAGTTATGAACCTGTGTGGAACACATAAACCTAGTTACTTTAATTAATTGATTAAAATCCAACATTCAAAGTTGTTAATTGTCTCTGTTAAGTTTGTTAATTAATTTTACTAATTTAGAAATAGAAACCCCCCTTTATTGTTTTTACTTTCCTAGGAAGTCATTCACCAATCAATATTAATAACAGGTTGAAGGTAAGTCTAGACTATTTTCCTCGTGGGAAAGATCCCAACCTTACTAGTTGGGTTATTTACTTGACACGACCTCTTTACTACTTATTCGAGAAGTAAGTTTGAGCGTATAAAGACCCGGAAGCCTCCTCAGAGATACGCTCTCCTTAGACCCGGAAGCGTCCTCGGAGCCATATGCTTCCTCAAAATATGCAGCAGACCAAGACAGTGTGCCCGTCAGTATGCACTCTTCATCAGATAGGGAGGCAGTGACAACGCCGGAGGCCACCTGCTTCAGCGTTCCCTGGGTGGTCCTAGCAACACGTGTAGGTTTACAGGTACCTTATGGCACGTATGCTTGTCCTGATGATCGTATGTGCCTATTACCATCTAGCGTGATGGGGCAGCAAACTTGGAACTTCCTCAGGAGTACACTTTGTTTTGCTTACGGGCCATTGGTACCTGCAAAAGATAGTTATTTGATTCAGTTGAAACCTCAGACACACCTAGTAGAAGCAAGACTAAACTTGGAAACACAAAACACAGTCTAATTCAAAACTTTAGAACTGACTGTGAGCACTACAAACGGTCTATCGATAGATGATGATCTATCGATGGGGTTCGTCACTGAACACTTAGAAAATATTTTGAAAATTATAGGATTACAGGTTTGATTAAAGACGATGGACCTATAGGATTATCCGTCGTTCACGCGACGAACCATCAACCACATATGCAGGAAGACACTTAGAATAAAATCCAGGAACCCTCAGCAAAAAGGGTTCTGTTAAAGACGAAGGGCGTGTAGGATGGTCTATCGATCAATCGACGGACTGTAGACCACATTCGTCATTCCAGAGTTAAGACAAATTTTTGACGGCCCGTCGTCTTATCGATGATCTGTAGATGGGGTATCGTACTGTTGTCTAGACAAACTTTTTGTAGTCCATGGTGGGTACCCCAAAGAACAATGTTTAAGAAAAGTAAGAAACATTAAGTTCATTTAGCATTTAATAAACCATTTCGTCATTCCGAGGGCACTGATTATCACAATTTCAAACCTAGATTCTAAAGGACCTTCAAACCCTATGTCGGAAATAACAACACTCAAAACCTGTACATTTTGACAATACGCACCCATTCACTTTTCATTATTTTAAGGGACTAGTTCTCAGTTTCAACAGTTCAAGCATACAATTTTGTCCCAAAGTCAAGACCCACATACATATTATGTCAATTTAGCATGTAAATGAACGAGAATTCATTGTGTAGAAAATAATGACATACCTGCGTACTCTATAGGAGTGAATGGGGAGATGAATATGTATATGAAACCACACCAATCCAAACATTGAATAACGACCGGAAGGAAGATAGAAGAAGAAGGGAATTTGGGAGAGAAAACTTAAGGATTGATGGGGATTTGGGGAAGAGGGAAATTAGAGTGTTTAAGAAGGAGTAAATTAATGAGTAAATCAATGAGTTAACGGAAAATGGGGAGGGAAATGCTTGGGAAGGGGATTTGAAAGGGTGGGGTAACTGAATAGTGTAAAAATTCAATATACAGTCGGTCATGTTGGGTCAGGTAATTATGTATGGGGAACTTATTATTCCCCTTCGACGGACCATCGGTTAGTCGATGGTCTGTTGACTATTCCATGGACTGTGCCCTAAGATATAAAAAATTCATAATCATACTTTGGATCAAAGAATTCCATTGAAAGTCCATCCATGGGACGACGGTCCGTTGGTTGGTCTGTCGATCAGTCCACCAGACCAATTTCTTTAGATTTCAGGTGATTTGGTCCATGCACATTGAACAACCAATAATCTATTCTTTTTGTGTTTTCTAGACATTTTTAAGACACGGACCCTAGTCTACTCTCTAGCCAAAACTTCTAAAAGAAAGTTAAAGAAACTGCATACATGATATTAAGTTAAAAAAAACCAAAATAATGCACTACTCCTAGAAAATCAAGAAAAACCTATTGTTTGCTATAATATACATATTGGGTTGCCTCCCAATAAGTGCTTGCTTTAACGTCGCGACACAATGCAAGACTTTTGATTACTCAGACTTCATCAAGATAGTATGCCTCAACCACTTCATTCGAATTTTCCGCATGCCCTAGGTAGATTGTTATTCTTTGTGCGTTTACCTTGAAACTTACACCCTCTTTGTTTTCCAACTGAACTGCACCATGAGGAAATACTTGAGTGATCAAGAATGGGCCAGTCCATTTAGACGTGAGTTTGCCCGGAAACAAGCGCAATCTACAGTTCAAGAAAATCACCAAATCCCAAATCACAAAGTCGCGCTTCTCAGTATTTTGGTCATGGTACTTCTTCATATTTTCTTGGTAGAGGGCTGAACTTTCAAATGCCTTTAAGCGAAACTCATCAGGCTCATTTAACCCATTCAACCTCTGCTCCACTGCATCATTCCAATCCATCTTAAATTTCTTCATTGCCCACATGGCCTTATGCTCTAACTCAACCCGCAACTGACAAACCTTCCCATATATATATGTTTGTATGGAGAAATACCTGTGGGAGTCTTTTATGCTGTCTGGTAGGTCCAACGAGCATCATCAAGCCTCCTTGACCAATTCGGTCTACTCACATTCAGCATTTTTGGCAGAATCTGCTTAATTTCTCTATTTGACACCTCAACTAGCTCACTAGTCTGAGGATGGTAAGATTGGCCACATTGTGCCGAACCCCATATTTTTCCAATAACCCTTTGAACAACTTTTTGCAAAAGTTTGATCCCTCATAATTAATAACGACACTTAAGGTGCCAAATCTGGATAATATGTTCTTTCTCAAGAACGGTGTGAAACTCTTTCCTTCATTTTATACAAGTGCGATGGCCTCCACCCATTTTTACATATAATCAAATGCCACACGAATATACTTCATCTTATGAGTACTCATAAAAGGGCCCATAAAGTCGATGCCCCATACTTCAAACAATTCAATTACAAGAATGAGATTTAAAGGGAGCTCTTGCCTTTTAGAAATACCTCAATATCTTCGACACCTATCACATGCCTTGGCGAACTCATGATCATCTTGGTGGATGGTTGGCCAATAGTAGCCACATTGCAAGATATTATGGGCACTCTGGATAATACTATAATGCCCACCCATAGGCCGGCAAATAAGAACATCAACACAAATCCTATATAAATATAGCTTATCCAAAAATAGCTTTTTCACATCATGCATGAAATTTTTCTTTTGATGCAAGGACAAGTCAGATGGGACGATATCACTAGCCATGTAATTTGCCAAATCGGCGAACTATGAAATCAAGTCTTGAGACGTGGACAATACTTGATCATCAGGGAAAGTATCATCAATTTAAGCATTTTAAGCTAATTCTTGCATAGCTTCATCCTCTAATCTAGACAAGTTATCGGGCAACATGATTTTTGGTCTCTTTTCTATCTATCACATAAAAGTCGAACTCTTGCAACAATAACACCAATCTTATCAACCTCGGTTTCACATCCTTCTTTTCCATCAAATATATCAAAGCCAATGATTAGTATGCACTATGACTCTCGTGCCAAGCAAATAGGAGCAAAATTTCTTAACCGCAAAAACCACCCCAAGGAGTTATTGTTCAGTCACAATATAATTCTACTGAGCTTCATTAAGGGCCTTACTTGTATAATAAATGGGGTGAAGGATTGTATCCCTTATTTGTCCTTATACTACTCCAAGAGAAACCCTACTAGCATCACACATAACCTCAAACGGTTTGCTCTAATATGGAGAAATAATAATGGGCGCAGACATCAACTTCTCCTTCAACTTTCCAAATGCTTTAAGACAGGATTCATCAAAATAAAATTAACACTCTTTCTCAAGTAACTTGTACAGAGGATGTGCAATTTTTGAAAATCCTTGATGAACATCCGGTAGCAACCCGCATGCTGAAGGAAGCTCCTCAAAACCTTTTACACAGATGGGTGGAGGAAGTCTTTTTATCACCTCGACATTAGCTCAATTAACCTCTATACCCTTCTCTGAGATGCGATGGCCCAATACAATACCCTCTTTAACCATGAAGGGACATATTTCCCAATTTAGCACAAGCTTGCAATCTTCACAACTCAAAAGAACTTCAGCCAAGTTACTCTAACACTAATCAAATGAGTCACCAACAACTGGAAAAATCATCCATAAAAACCTCAATAGATTCCTCTACCGTATTGGAAAATATAGACATCATACATCTCAGAAAAGTTTTTGGCGCATTACACATCACAAAGGGCATCCTCTTGAATGTGAATGTTCCATAAGGACAAGTAAAGGTTGTTTTCTATTGATCTTGCAGTCAAATAGAGATTTAGTTCTAACCCAAATAATCATAAAAAAAAATAATACAAACCCTTTCCTGCAAGCCTATCCAAAATCTTATCCATGAAGGGCATAGAAAAAGGGTCAGTCTCAGTCCATACATTCAATTTCTAGTAATCCATACACACTCTCCATACTATCACTGACCTTATTAGAACAAGCACATTTTTCTCATCAGGGACCACAATTATTCCCCCTTTCTTAGGGACACACTGAAAAGGGCATACCCAACTACTATCAGTGATGGCATATATGATTACGACAATCAACCCCTTAATAATCTCCTTCTTCACTACCTCTTGCATAGGTGGATTTAAACATCTCTGGTGCTCAATACAGGGGTTATGATAGGGAATGAGTTGGATTTTAGATTAACAAATATCGGAAGGAATACCAATAATATCTGTAATAGTCCACCCAATATCTCTTTTGGAACTCTTCAACACTTCAACCAAACACTCTACTTGTTGCATATTCAAATATGATGCAATAATTACCGGCAAAGTGTCACTTTTCCCCAAGAAAACATACAAGAAATGAGGTGGTAGTGTCGTAATCTCCAATTCTTACGCCTCCTCAATAGATGGTTTTGCGTGTGAAGATTCGTGATGTTTCATATTTAAATTGAAATTCATTTATTTTTAGCGAATATCACCTTGATCAAGTGCCGCAACCAATGAACCAATCACTCTCAAAATTCATGATCACTGCCGCTAGTGCCTCGACCCCAAGAAACTCTTCTATTTGTACCTTTGACTAACTCCCAACCTTGTAGGATATCGCTTATACCGATTGGATCTCACTACTTTGACTCATAGACCTACAAATGTTGAAAGTCGTTTCTTCATTTTTAAACTGAAACTTCATCTACCTTTTCTCCATATCAAGTAAGGCACGACCGGTAGCCAGGAACAACTTCCATAGAATAGTGGGCACCTGAAGTCAACCTAAAAATTAAGAATCACAAAATCGGCCGAAAAAGTAAATGACTCCACTTTCACTAGCACATCATGGAGTATCCCCATAGGACACTTCAATATTCGATCAGCCATTAGTATTTGCATCACTGTGGCCTTTGGGTCACCCAAACCGAACTTCTTGTAAAAAGAGAGAGGCATGATATTTATGCTTTCCCAAAGATCACATAATGATTTAGCAAAGTGTAACAACCTGGGCATGCTTTACCATGTATTTCATGAACTTGGCGTAACCGGGCATTTGTTCAAGAGATTCAATCAAAGGGACATTGATGAAATATTTTTGCAACATAGTAATAAAATAAGATATTTACCATCTTTTGTCTTTTTCACAAATTTTTGCTGAAATGTAGGTGGTGTTATAGGAATGGGAGTCACTTTTTGGTGTGTCTCAGCTTCCTTCACCGATTTATCTACCAACTCACCAATAAATTCCTCTACCTCATCATCTCCTCTCTTCTAATGTTTGATGCTAGACGCCGTAGGTGGATCCAAGGTCTGCTTCCCCCTCGATTAGTGATTGTCATACAATGTCCATCATTTTTATGATTCGGGACAGTATTGCTAGGAGGAGTACCCGGTTGGCATGGGTTCACAGTTGAGGACAATTGGGCCATTTGAAACTTAAGATGCTTGATTGAGATTGTATATGCATCCACCCTTTGCCCAATATTTATCTAAATCACCTCTAATCTCTTTTGCGTGCTCGTCACTAGAACTGAACCTCGTCATCATCTTTTGCAATATATCCTCAACTCACGCCATACTACCTCAACAAACCCCTTGGAGCAACTTCTTGATTTTGAGGTGGAACGTATGGCCCACACCGATTGTTTCTGTTACCATAGTTACCCCGCTTGAAGTTTTTGTCGTAGTTGTAGTTTCCATCTCGAACATAGCGATCCTATCGTTTGTAATTCTTATAGGTTTGACCATTATTTACTTTACCTTGGCACCTATTCTCCTGATTAGAGCCTTCGGCGTTCAGCTGGAAAACCTCGTCTACTCATTCGGTGCATAAGAATCTTCTTCTTAGTAGTACTCATCAACCAGTGGTGGATGTTTAGCCAAATAGTTCACCATAGTTTCCTTTTTTGCACCCCCGGGGACATGTTTTAGCACCCACCCAATTTTAGTTTTCATTTGAGACATATCTTCATGTATCTTATATGTGGCTGGGTTATAAGAAACTTGCACTGCAAAAATGTTTCTCTTAGTATCTGACTTCCTTGTGCTCAAAAATTTATTATATTTTGAGATTTTCTCTAACTTCTCAGCGATGTCTGCATAATTAAACTCCCCAAAAGAACCACCCGTAATAGTATCAAGCACTACTTTATTATTATCATCTTTCCCCCGATAGAAGTACTCTCTAATTAAGTCATCATCAATGTTGTGGTTTGGAACACTTCTCAAGAATGAGGTTAACCTATCCCAAGAAATGCTTACTGTCTCTCCTGGTAATGTTATGAAGTTGTTCACCCTGTCTTTGTTGTTATGATTTTTAGGAACTAGATAAAACCTTGCTAGGAACACATCGCTCAATTGCTCCCAAGTATATATTGAATTGTAAGGAGACTTAGTAAACCAAATTGCGGCCTACCCCATAAGTAAGAGGAAAAACCCTTAATCCAATTACATCTATGTGTAAGTCAGGCCTCCCTACACATTTCTTACACACCACTTTAGTTTGACGATATGAGCATGTGAATCCTCAGATGATAGCCCCAAAAATAAACCTGTAGCGGTGAGTATATTCATTAAGCTACTAGTTACCATGAAAGTGTGACCTGTGGTAGAGGAGGTACGACAAGTGGCCCATCAGAGTCATTGATGTTAACATTTACCCTATAGTACTCTTGAGGGTGTGAGGCAGGAGTTGCCTCCTAGGATTTCATTCACCAAGGTTATCAACAATCACTCGATTATGAGCATGAATCAGTGGGGGGAGTTGAGGATTGATCTCATCATTTATATAAGCAGGATTGTTTTAAATACGCATTCTGCAATATATGCGGATTAGTTCCGGAACAAGTGGAAGTATTTGTTCTCCTCGACTCCGTGTACTTAGCATACACTACAGATAGACCTGCGAGAGAAACAAACAAAAAAGAAAAAATCAAATCAAGAAATTGTGGACTAAAATTCGGTAATGTGCTTAAAGTTAATATAAAAGACACTTTCCCCGAAAGCGGAGAAAAAATTTGATACGCTCAAATTATACTTTCCAAAAGAAGTATAACAGGTGTATCAAGTAAAGAACCCAATAGTTATGTGGGGGTTGATCCCATGAGGAAAATGGTTTAGACTTAACTTCAATCTATGATTATGTCTATTTAGTCAAGTCCTTTCCGAACAAAATAAATTGAATAGGGGGGCGGGATTGTGTAACAATTTTTTTAAATTATTTCTAAGTAAGACATATAGCATGTTTATAACTTTAGTGTTTATCAAGTAATGAGAGAAACTAGGGTGTAAGTGTTTTCCATAGGGTCATAACGCGGTAATCCTACATAAAACAATTCTTTCCTAGTATCTTACATGCAAAGTGATAATTTAGTGTATTCCTAATACTTTGGTCCGTCAATTAGAGAATTTCACTCTCTACCTTGGTCCGGCTACGTGTGTCTACTTTACGAAACCTTACCTTTACCTCCTATTAAACATCATATTCAATGTATGGCTAAGTTACTACTTTGCACAAATTAATACTAGTCTATAAGATAGTTTATACTAAAGGGATAATGCCCAAGTACCCCCTCAACCTATGCCCAAAATCTCAGAGACACACTTATACTATACTAAGGTCCTATTACCCCCCTGAACTTATTTTATTAATAATTTTTACCCCTTTTTAGCTTACGTGGCACTATCTTGTGGGCCTAACGATGGTTGACTTTTTTTTCAAACTAGTGCCACGTAAGCTAAAAAGGGGTAGAAAATAAATTATAAAATAAGTTCAGGGGGGTAATATGACCTTAGTATAGTATAAGTGTGCCTCTGGGATTTCGGGCATAGGTTGAGGGGGTACTTGTGCATTTTCCCTGTACTAAATCTATGTTGATAATTATTTTCCTATCAACTACCTCCTTGGTCCAGCAAGTAGAAATAGGTCAAGTTCTAACGTATACACTCGTTTCAAGACTTCTAAATGAAAGAATTATCAATATATGCAAGACCCTATTTTAAAATTTTTATTTAGCTAGTTTAACCTTTTTTATTTTACATGGTACCCACAACCCTAGTTGTGGATTAAGTTACCCATGCTAAAAATTACACAACTCATAATAGTTAAACAAGAAATTATGTACTCACATTAACAAGTTTTAAAGAATAAATAGAAATATCAAGTGTTTCCCAAAATCCAATGTTTTAATTCTAGTAATACAAAACTAAAAAATATTAGTGTGTCTAACCCCAAAAATGAGGTTTTTTGTCCTATTAATAAAAATAAAATACTAAAATAAAAAGGAGTTCTATTTAAGGAAAATTTTTTGTCCAAAACGCGTCTGCCATAGATGACCCTACTAACGGTCCGTCGAAGGAATGGCGTACCGTCGACAACTTCCGTCGGACTATACTTCAAATCTTTTTCAGCTTCCACTTTTCAGCACTTTCTTTTACCATCGACGGACCAACAACATGGTCCGTCAGTGGACCTTCGGTCCGTCGATGCCATATGTTCCTCCATAATTACTGGTTTCTTCAAGCCGAATACTGGGATTACTTTCTGTTACCAATCCGATAGTGGATTGACAGACCATCGCTCCTTCCGTAGCCCCACACTTTGTTAGATTTCCTTATTTGATTTTAGCTTCTTGGACCTTCACTCGAAGATCATCACGTACAAACCGTCACATGGTTGACGGACCGTCAATGCCTTCGTAGGTCATGACTTCTGCATATTTCAGCACATTTTTCAGCGTTTTTATGCTTCATAATTTTGCAAGAAAAGAGAAAAACACATTAGAACTACTACAAAAAATGCCTTAGACGCACACCAAGCTTAAGGGAAAAGCATTGGAAGTACTGTAAAATAATGACGCATCAATGTTCTCTCTTCAATAATAAGTGTTACAAGACTTCCCCTGCTAGGAGTCTTCCTTCTCAAACCGTCATAAAAAACATTGGCCTTCCTAGGATTATATAGAAGTTAGTATCATAGTCACTCAGAAACTAAAGACACCTCCGCTGCCTGAAGTTCAAATCTCTCTAACTAAAGATATATTGAAGACTCCGATGATCAGTCCAAATATCAGAATGAACCCCATACAAATAATGACGCCATACCTTAAGTACAAATACCATAACTGTTAACTCCAAAACATAGTAGGGTAGTTCTTCTCTAGGGACATCAGCAGCCTAGAAGCATAAGAAATCACCTTCCCCTTCTGCATAAATATGCCACCCAAACCTACTCTTGAAGCATTACAATACACAATAAATTCCAACCCATCCTTAGGTGGAGTTAACACAGGAGCTGAAGTCAACAAATTCTTCAGATTTTGAAAGCTCTCCTCACACTCATCAGAACACTATAAAACCACACCCTTGTGAGTAAATCATGTCAATGGATATATAATAGTAGAGAAACACTGATCAAATTATCGATAATGACTTCCTAATTCCAACAAACTACAAATCTCAGTACAAGAAATAAGTCGCACCCATCCTCTAACTACATCAATATTGGCTGGATATACTCTAATACCCTCCTTGGAAACCACGTGTCCCTAGAATGCCATTGATTTAAGCCAGAACCCTCACTTTGAGAACCGGGCATACAACTTATCTTCTCTCAGTATCTAAATTACAATCCTCAAGTGCTGGACATGGTACTCCTCAGTCCTTGAGTAAACCAAGATATGATCAATTAAAATAATCACGAAACAATTAAGGTATGGTCGAAACACCTCGTTCATCAATTCTATGAATGCTCCAAGGTAATTAGTCAACCCAAAGGACATCACTATGAACTCATAATACCAATACATGGTCTGAAAAGTTTTTTTTGGGATATGTGATGCCCTAATCTTCAACTGATGATACCATTACCTGAAATAAATCTTAGTGAATAATAAAGCTCCTCGTAGTTGATCAAATAACTCATCAATACACGAAAGAGGATACTTTTTGTTCACAGTTACCTTTTTGAACTGTCTGTAATCAATACACATCCTCATAGTCCCATACTTTTTTCTTCACAAACAATACAGGGGCACCTAAAGGTGACACACTAAGGCTAGTACAATCCTTACTTAATCAATCATGCAACTGATCCTTCAACTCTTTCATCTTCGTTGGAGCGATATGGTAGGGAGGTATAGAAAGTCTTAGTGCCCAGCTCCAGACCAATATCCCATTGGGAGGAGCACTTGGAAGAACAAAAGGGAATACATCAGGAAACTGATGAACCATGCGAACAGTGTCCATAGGAGGCAGTTCAACACTAGTATCCCAAATACAGGATAAGTAAGACAAAGACACTCGCTCCACCAATCTCTAAGCACAGATAAAAGACATGGCATTGCTACTATAAGAACCACAAACACCCTTCCACTCAACCCGTGGAACACCAGGCATCGCTAAGGTCATATTATTAGCATTTCAATCAAGGACAACATGATAAAGAAAAATCCAATTTATACCTAAGATAACATCAAAGTCTACCATCCCCAAAATGACTAAGTCTACCCAAGTGTCATAGCCAACCAAAAAAACTAGACAAGATCGATACACTCGATCCACCACTTGGGGCTAACCACAGTTGTCGAAGCACAAATAGGTATATTTATGCCATCACATATCATATAAAATTCAACAGAAAAATAAGTCGACACAAACGAGAATGTAGTACCTGGATCACATAATATAGACGTAGTTCGATGGCATAGAAGGATGATACCTCTAATAACAGCTTTAAATATATCCACCTGAGGTCTACCTGGGAAAGCATAATACTTGCATCCTCATCGACCTCCACCCTGGGTGTACCTCTACACCCATCTGCTAAGCTAAAACACCATTACTTTAACCTCTACCACCTCTACCTAGCTAAACTCTTCCATGTCCTCTACCCTGTGGTGCCGGTGGTCTAGTCTGAAAATGAGAAATTAGGTTGGGTCCCACCATGACCCCTCAAAGAATACACTTCTGCATTATGTCATGGGGATCTCCACAAGTAAAGCAAAATTTCTTACTCGCAAACTGGGGCGGTCATGAAAACCCAATACAATTGCCTCGCCCTGTAGGTCACTGAAGTGAATCGTACCATCCCTGATCTGGGCTAAAAGAACCCCAAGATATTTGTCCCCCCCGATGTCAACATAGATGCATGAACGGGGTCTCCGATGCTGAAATGAACCACCTTCTCTATGTGATCCCCTACCACCAGCTGGAACATTATCAAAATGTTCATATGTACGGGACCTCTTAAGGTCTCAAAATTCCTCTCTATGCATCAATTTTACCTCATTGATGGCACTCACAATCGACTGGAAAGAAGTCCCCTCTCGAGACACCCAAAACATAGGTTATCTGATAGAGAATGTAAGATGCCTCACAAATTTATGAATCATCCTTGTCTCGTCTGGAATAATAGACAAAGAATGCCTAGAAAATTAGGAAAAACGGGCGTCATACTCTGTACAAGATAAGACATCCTTTATTAGATTCTCAAACCTCAAACAACACTCCTCTCTCATGTTCCAAGGGTTAAAATAATCATGGAAGGCAGTGGAGAACTTCTCTCAAGACAGCGTAGAAGATCTAATAGGAAAAGACCCCGAATCCAGCGACATCTAGCAAGTCTCAACATGCAGTCAGAAACTCATGAGCATCCTCACTCTTCCCACCCTGAAACTTAGGTGGATCCATCTATTGGAACCCTTCATATCTACGCTGCTCATCCTCTATCAAAATAATATTTGGGGAACCTTGACCCCTAACTGTTAGTGCAAGATAATTCTCAACCTCAAAATCCACTGGTAACTGCCCCACAACATCCTGAATAACTCGGGCTTCCTGCTGCTCTTTGTACTGAGCCCCTTCTCTAGTCTGCGAGTCCTTTGTTCTTGCAGTTGCACGATCCTGAGTAAATCTCTCAGAGCACTTAACACCCTCAATAAGGTATCTAGAAGCAAAGGTGTGGCGCAGGCTCTGGAGGAACCTTACCCTCTTTTTCATCAATTTGAGGATCTTGAGAGACCTCTCTAGATAGATCCCTCACAGGTGCTACTTCACGACCACAACCCATGCCTAGTGTTGTTCCACGAGTAGGACCTCTAGATTGGTCTCTGCCCCTCCCCTAGCTGGGGCATCAAGAGCTGTCTCGGTAAGTGCTTCCCCTCTACAACCATTAACATTAGTTGTTGTCCTCGTCATTTATCAAAAGAGTATACAATAACATAGTACATAAAAATAAGTAACCATGAACTATGACAAAAAATAAATAGAAGGGAATTTCCTAAAAGTCTTATAGCCTCTAAGAGATAAGACAAACGTCTCCATACTGATCCTTGAGACTCGATGTAGACTCGGCTTTAATATGTGAGACACTAATGAACCTTGGCTCTGATACCATTTTATCATAGCCCAAAATTGGCGTGATTACACTTGCCTTATCCCACCTAGAAAAGTCAGCCTAAATACACAATTACCTAATTAAGTGTGGAAATAAAATAAAATTCCAATAATACATCAACTTAATTCAATCCCCAAAATTTGGTCATCACGTGCACAAGCCATTAATTTAAATACTAGAGTAGAAATAAAACATGTAAATCTAAAGTAAACATTTTTTTCAATAAAAAAAGTCATAAACGGGAATAGGAAGGTCCACTTAGATGATAACGACCTACCTTACAATTCTCCACAAGATTCCTCGGAAATGAAGAGAATAGAAAATATCACGAAGATCCAGGCTCCTAATCTAAAAAAATTAATAGAAGCAATGGGGGAGTACCAAACCACACGATACCCAACAATCAAACCTCTAAACACATAATATGTGAATAAAATATGTGTATTCCTTACACCCTATCCAAACCTCCATACTACCACATACATAAAACAAACACAACCAACGAATTCACTACTTAAAAAATACACATCCCAACAATACACTCCAACATGTTACATATTCTCAATAAAAACTCAATATTTAATAGTCATAAGTTTAACAAAAAAAACTCACAAGATCAGCAACACACAAATTAAAGTCCATCAATGATAAATTGTGCAATGCCATGAAATGCAATATCAAGTATAGTGATGCATGTCTGCCCTAACGATACACACCCTCTTTCTCTTAATCCGGGACCTATAGGGGACATATTTGCCAATGCATCAAATGCGGCTTGGAATACGACCCTCGCTAACAGTAACCATCACGAGCACAATACGTCTTTGAAATATAATATCCATCGCAATGCGTAATATGACCCTCGAAATGGTATATCCTCTTACCACATAATATATATCACTACCATGTCTCTAATGCAATGCAAATGACATGTTATAAGAAACAATGAGGAAAATAACCATTTTGATAAAAAGACACAATTCAAAACAGTGCAACAGTAATAGAACATCAATAAATAAGTAATAAACCTCATGTCTACTCCTCGAGACCAACTAATGCCATTAATAAGGTTGTAACGGACAACAATTGAGTTTTATGGCAAAATAAATTGGACTCTAGTATCACCGAAAAATCATGGACTATAGCACATGAAAATAAAAAATATCTTAATTTTTTCAATTGTGGAGCTTATTTGAGCTTAAAAATTTGCTTGTTTTCCCCTCGGTTACAAATGAAACCGTTAATTAGTTCGTAACAGAGGTTCATGGAAAATTTTTGCAATGAGAATTTCGAAATCATGCATCACAAAAAATCCAAGGACTATAGCACACAAAAATTGGTTAAATAAGGTTATTCCCATTATGGAGCTCGTTTAAACATGAAAATGTTTGTGTTTTCCCCTCGGGACCAACTATCTACATTATAAGTTTGTGATGAACGAACAAGGATAATTTTGCTAAAATAAATTTTGGAATCCTATATAACCAAAAATCAAAGAACTATAGCACATTAAAATTGGTACAATCAGTTTTTTCATGATTTAGGATCATTTGAACTTAAAATTGTGTATGTTGACCCCTCGGGATGAACTGAAGTCATTAATAAGGTCCTAATGGATGTCCATTAAAAGATTTGGCAACAAAAATTGGATTCATATAACATATAATCTATGGACTGTAACACATGAAAATAGGTAAAAATCTTAAATTTTCTGTTTTTGAGCTCGTTTGATCTTGAAAATTCTTTCATTTTCTCTTAGGGACAAACTCACTTCATCAATAAGGTTGTACTAAATGTTAATGAAAAAATTTTGCATAAAATTTTTTCAATTTTTTATCAATAAAAATAAATGGATTATATAGTACACAAAAATCAATTAAAAAAGTTTTCCCTACTTTATGGCTCATTTGAATTTGAAAATGCGCGTTTTTGAAGCTTGAGACCAACTATCACCAATAATAAGGTTGTTATGGACGTCTTTGTAAAAATTTTCAAAAAAATCTAGAATCAGTATCGCCAAAAATATATGGACTAAAAATCATACAAAAAATGGTAAATTTAATTTTTTCAACTTGAGTGATCATTTGAACTTGATAATGCGACTTTTTCCCCTCGGGACCAGCTAACGACATTAACTAGTTCATAATCCATCTCCAAGAAAAACATTATAACATTTTAGAAAATGTACTTGTCTAGCAAAGAGTATATTAGGTTTTAAGAATATGTATTGTGGTACATAGGCATCCCATTGCCCAATATTGAGTAATATTGGGCATGTTAGAGAATATTGGCTTAAGGGTGTTAGCCAATTTGTATATACTAACAAGTAACTTAAGATATACTTTGATGTTCAAATGCTCCACTCCAAACATATTGAGGAGTTGCAATGAAGACCCTAACCTAAAAGTTTTGACTTCTTATCTTACACACATTAGATACAAGGCATCCAAGTTTCAAGCCTAGGTTCCATAGCACATGATCATTTAATATGATCATGTAGATTAAGCAATGACCAAGGACATAGTAAGGATCCTTAGGACAAGAAGTAAACTTTCCAATAGCAACTACAGAGTGAAAGATTAGGAAGTTCACGGAAAAACATGTGCAAGCACATGTGCTATCGGCTGAGATACCAAGCGATCAAGCCCAACCTATTCGGTTAGGGCGTTAGAGGTCCGACACATGTCAGGTCAAGAAACATAGGGCCGACCTTCCTAATCCCTAGGATCTAACTAACTTACCTAACTAGCTAACTAACCTAGGACTTAATAAAATGAACTAACTAGTGTGCCAGAAATCCTAACACCTAACCAGGTGACACTAGCCGAGTGACTTACTAAGGAAACAACCTAGTACCTAACCTAGGATGGTCCAAAAGGGTTTGTTATGGTTCTAATGACTTAGGGGTACTTTACTAATTATACTAGGTCACTCAATTAATTTAATCATAATATTAATTAATTAATTCAAATAAATGGTCAAACCCGAGACCTTTAGAAAATTTTCAAAATTTGTCTATGTCAAATGTTGTCTTATCTTTTGTCAATTTAGGAGGGGCATTTTGGTAATTATCTAATTGATTTATTTAATTTAGTTAGTTATCCTATGTTGAATTGGTCGATATTAAGTTCCTAAGACTTACACTCATGTTTATTCAATAGAAACCCATGACTTAAAAATAGTGAACGTAAGACTAACTGAAAAATACTCTCAGTTCTCCTTAGGAGATTTCAAGGAAATTCTTAAAGATTTTCTTACAAATTGTAGGGTGATATTATTACATTAAATTCTGCAGTAATGTATGGGTTTTCTCTATTGGATTCCTTTCATTATGAATTTAAGAAAACCAAAACTATGGTTGTTCCCAATGAAATTGTCGAATGTTTATCTCCCTAGTTCTCCCTATTTCTAATTCTTTTAGTATATATAATGCAAATATCGGGCATGTTGTTTGTATGTAGTGATAATGTCGAATAAGACCTATAGGTTTGATCCGTATGATTATAGTATCATTTACGTGAGATAAGAATTGTTGTATTGCCCAATTATGTTTGAGAAGATGAAATTGTTATAGGTCATTTATGAAATTCAGTTTACTGCTGAAAGGAATGATGATTTCGATTACTATGTGTGCTTATAGTAGATATGTTTGTATGTTTTTTGAATGTAATGTTTCCAAGAAGAAATCACAATGAGAATCAAAGCCAGTTAATGAATCTTCAATGCCAAATCAACTTTATAACTTGTCTAAACAAAGCACTGAATTGTCCTTATTAGTTAACAAATGTTTAAACTTGGCGTGCTTAATATTATGAGATTACTATAGCATATACATGAAGTTAATTGACTTGGATAGTGATAATATTATGACAAGTCTTTAGTGAATGTTTTGTTTATGACAATAAATTTGCCAACAGTATTATTTCAAAAATATGTAATAGAATTGTTCATTGACTAAGTCATACCAATCTTATATGGCCAACGTAGATTATGATATTTCTTGTCTGGCCAAATACATGTTAAACATTTAACTCATAACCTAGGGTAAGCTAATGATTGGGCCAAGTCCCAACATACCCTATACTTGCACCTAAAAATTTATGGTAAAGATACTCACATAAGAGGGTGTTAGAAATTGTGAGACAAGTCTCATTTAAACAATGATGATAAGGTTATATTTAGGTTTACTTTCATAAAGTATAGAAAGGGATAACAATTCATAGTTTGATCTAAGCATACCTCATACTAGAAACAAGCTTCCATAGTGTGTGAGTAAACTCAAAATGTTTAAAATTATAATTAATTGAGCTAAGCACCTATAAAGAAGTAATGAGCTTGTGCAAGAACTTGCAATCTTCATGATATGAGACTACCACCAAGGTGGATAAGGGTCTTCAAATTCTTCTAGGCTTTCAACTATGTCTCCATCATAGGTTACTAGCTAGTGGATCCACCTAAGGAAGTATTCGGTTTAACTTTGGCCGGTGAACCACCTCATTTAAGTGTGGGGAAGACACTGGATTTCATGTTACCTCACTAGATATATATCGGTTAAATGCTAAAGATTTCTTTATAAATGTAAGAAAGAAGGAATGAAAGAACTAGGAAGATGAGGTGTGTTCTGATAGGTTGACCAAAGGGTGAGGTTAGACTAAGTAATGATGTAAGTCATTCTTAGTGATTGCACAAATAGATCCCAATGGAAGTCATAAATGAATATCCTAGGTCAACCTAGAATTTTCAAAGTGAACATGAGATCAAATAAGAAGAAATGTAATTTTCAAAGTGAACAAAGTAGGAGAAAGCATAATTACATCAAATCATCATTGTTTAATAAGAATGAAGTTTTAACACTTATTGTCTTATGACAATAAAGGGAGCAAAACATAATGACTCATCAATTGTAGTATTAATATACGTCCGTGCATCTTTATTATGCAAATGATAAAATAATGGGCATAACCAATAAGATTGTCTTATAATGACTCCATGCCCAATTTAACAAGAATGGAAAGACCAGCATGTGAGTCGGGTAGTTAAATTATTTTCTTTTGTATTTTTTGTTACTTACCAGATTCATTATAGCAATGGGACTACAATGAATCATTGCAGTTATAAGTAAAACATAGGATCAAAAAAGGTCATTGCAATACACAACAAAATAAAGTAAAGACTTAAAAATAAACTAAGTTTGGGAGAGGGAGCTCTCGGCCTTAGGGCAGAAAAAATATTAAATTTTGCTTGAGTTGTTCTAAAATTATGTGCATGATTCATGATTCTAAGGTATTATGTTCATATATAAAACAAGTTGTGTGCTTTAAGTTCATCAAAATATTTCATATTCAGCATGATTCATAAAAAACTAATTAGGAAAGTGAATTGACTTCACTTTCAAAAAATGGCATCCTGTTATAGGAAGAGCTTTCCTTGATCATGCATCGTCCTTATGTGTTTATGTGCATAAACCCTTACTTATTACTCATGTATATTAACCCATATAAAATTAGTATTTTTATAGGTGCATGTCCTTCAAGAAGTTTTAAGATCAGTAGAAATTGTTTGGATTAGTACCTCCAGACTTTGGCAGCTCCTCTTGAGTTCGAGGATGCCTACCCTTTATTCTCTAGCTTTAGTAGAATATACATATTTAGTGGATTTTTTCCCTAGTGTTTCCTTTCAACCACTGTTCATGATTTTGTATTCAGTCTGGTTTGGCAATTATTAATGATATTATGAATTTTTCATTTCAATTGTTCAATATGTAAATAAATGGTTATTTTTTTGAGCTGTTAGTATATATCTCTTATGCAAGAATTTTATGAAGTCTAAGTACATTTTAGTAAATTTAATTTTGAAATTTTCTGCTAAATTTAACTGTATGATTTTCATAAAAGCTAAGAAAAGAGGCTTGTCTGTGACCTCTGAAAGGTTAACAACGCCGATCTCATTTTTGCGCTAGGACCCAGGTCTGACAAACATGGTATCATAGCATGAGGTATAATAACCTAGGAACTAAGTCCCAAAACAACCACATTGCGTAGTTCCTAGCATATGGTTATGAAGGGCACCACAACCATGATTTTGAAACTTAGTGATGTTAGGAATCTTCCCTTCTTCTACCCAGCTGCATTCATGGATGGAGAATTGAGAGCAACACTGGTTTAGATGGTCCAAGCCATCACTGCTCATGCAGAGGCTATCATAGCCTGGGATACTAGAGATGGTGCTCCCTAGGAGAACTCACATGCTAGAACAGGGCTAGCAGACTGAGATATTTTACCAGGATGAATCCTTTTGTCTACTTCGGGTCCAGAACCAAAGAGGATCGCCAAGAGTTTGTGGATGAGTTCCACTAGATTCTCTGTGCTATGGGCATTAATGAAGAAGAGAAGGCTGAGTTGGTGGCATACCATCTGAAGGATGTGGCTCAAGTATGGTACAAGATGTGGGTAGATAGATGAGCACCGGAGAAAGTCCCCATCACTTGGAACATCCTCAAGACTGCATTCCTGGAGAGGTTCTTTCGCAGAGAGCACAGATAGGCTAAGGTTTAGGAGTTCATCAACCTACATCAGGGAGGTATGTCAGTCAAGGAATATCCTTCAAGTTTGTTAAAATTTCCAAATATGCTTCTTCCCTTGTCTCCAGAAGGAGAGATTAGATGAGCAGGTTTGTGATTGGTGTATCGGAGGATCTGGAGAAGGAAGGTCGGGAAGCCATGTTGATTGGTAACATGGATCTTGCTAGATTGATGGTACATGCATAACAGGTGAAGGAGAGTCATCAGAGGAAGAGAGGCCGAGAAGGCAAGAAGCCTAGGCACTAAAATCAGGGTGGTTCTAGCACTGGTAGGAGTTCGTTTGGAGTCTAGAAGAGGCCCAAGTTAAATAACGGGCACCAACACTAAGGTAATCCTACTACTTCAAGGAACACTAATTACAAAGGGGGAAAGCCAGGCCCCAAGAAGGGCAATGATAGAAGTTCCCAGCGTCACAGAAAGACGTGTGGTAAGTGTGGTCCTTTGCATAGAGGTGAGTGCATGGTAGGTTCTAATTCCTACTATAGGCGCAGCAAGAGTTCGAATATGATCAGGGATTGCCCACATGTGAAAAATCAGACCAAGGCAGATACTCAGCCTCGGCCTAATCCTACTGGTGTAGCTGAGCCTCCAAAGAGGAACATGTTCTATGCTTTGAAAGGTACATAGGAGTAGGCGAAGTCAGTTGATATGTTCACTGGTAATTTGCATGTCTTTACTTTTCCTACGTATGCATTGTTAGATCTAGGATCCACCTTGTCTTTTGTTACTCCTTTAGTAGCTAGTAAATTTGACTTTCTTCCTGAGATCTTGCATGAACCTTTTCTAATTAGTATTCTCATAGGAGACAACATTAGTGCTAAAAAGTATATACATATTGGCCAATAATTGTTCTTGATTGAGCTACCTATGCTGACCTTAGAAAAATAACCTTGTTTGACTTCGATATAACTTTGGGTATGCTACCATCTACTGCGAAATAGGGTAGTAAGGTTTCAGTTTCCTAATGTTTTATAGCTGGAATGGGAAGGGCGTAGTTTAAATCCAACATGCTAAATATTTTCACATCTAAAATCCAATAAGATGTAACGTAAAGGGTATTTCTACCACTTTGTCAGAGTCAATGACTTAGAACATGAAGTTCCTTCCATATTGAATGACTTTCAAGATGTCTTTCCCGATGATTTACCAGGAATCCCTCCTAAATGTGAAAATGACTTTGGTGTTGACTTAGATCCCAACACCACACCAATTTCTGTTCCTCCCTATATAATGACTCAAGCTAATTTCATATAGTTGAAGTTGCAGTAATAAGATCTACTTGATAGGGGATTCATCAAGCCGAGCATATCCCCTTGGGGTTCTCTAGTTTTGTTCATTATGAAAAAGGATGTAAATCATAGAATATGTATCGATTACCGGCAACTCAATAAAGTCACTATAAAGAACAAATCCCTATTCCCAGAATTGATGATATATTTTATTATCTCACAGGTTCAAGTTTCTTTTCTAAAATAGATCAACAGCCAGGATATTACCAGCTTAGATTGAGATAAGAGGACATTCCTAAGACTGCCTTCCATAGTAGTTATGATCACTACGAGTTTCTTGTCATGTCATTTGGTCTCAGTAATTTATTAGCTACGTTTATGGACCTTATGACATGGGTCTTACGTGAATACCTTGATTCTTTTGTCATAGTATTAATAGATGACATCCTCATATACTCTAAGATAAGAGAATAGCATGAACAACATATGAGAATGACATTGCAAGTATTCAGGGAATATCAGTTGTATGAAAAATTTAGCAAATGCGAGTTTTGGTTGAGATCAGGGACCTTCCTTAGTAATGTTGTGTCCTACCAGGGTGTAGAGATTGATCCGAAAAAGATTGAGTTAGTAAAGAACTGGCCAAGACCCCTCACTCCTACATATATTCGGAGTTTCTTGGGTTTGGATAATTACTATCGCAGGTTTATTGAGGGTTTTTTAACTATTGCTGCTCCATCGAAAGCTTTAACGAATAACAAAAGCAAAGTTTTAGTGGTCTGAAACTTCTCAAAAGAGCTTCCAATAGCCAAAAGAACGACTCAGTTCAGGACCAATCTCACATTGTCGAGGAGTAGTGAAGGGTATGTTGTGTAGTGTGATGCTTCCTGAGTAGGTTTGGATATGCAAGGTGATTGCATATGCATCAACACATATAAAAATCCATGAGAAGAATTACCCTACCCATGATCTTGAGTTACCTGTTGTGGTATTTGCATTAAAATGTTTGAGAAATTACTTATATGGTGTACATTTTTATGTATTTACTGACCATAAAAGTGTTCAGTATGTTTTTACACAAAGAGAATTGAATCTTCGTCAGAGAAGATTGCTAGAGCTGCTAAAGGATTATGACATGAATGTCCACTATCACCAAGGTAAGGTCAATGTAGTGGCCGATTATTTTATCCAATTGAGCATGGGCAGTGTGTCTCATGTTGATGATCATAAGAAGGAGCTAGTTTTGGAGGTACACCAATTGTCTAGTTATGTGTACGACTGGTAGATACACCAAGTGGGGGTGTTTCAGTTCATTCCAGTTCTGAATCCTCATTTGTAGTAGATGTTAAAGCTAAGCAGCATCTCGGCCCAGTACTCATGGAGGTGAAAGACTCAGTGTTGAGTAAGATTAATGAATCATTCTCCCAGGGGGGGATGGATTGCTTAGATATCAGGTATACTTTTATGTGCCAAGTATTGATAATCTGAAACCTAATATTATTTCAAAGGCTCATGTCTATAGGTATTCCATTCATCCAGGTTCCACCAACATATATCATGATTTCAAGGAGATCTATTGGTGGGAAGGTATGAAGTAAGATATCTCTAAGTTTATGGAGGAGTCCCCCAATTAACAAGAGGTTAAGGCCGAATACCTTAATCTTGGAGGTCTAAACCAGTCAATTGAGATCGAAACATGGATGTGGGAGTCTATTAATATGGATTTTGTGGTTGGTCTTCCCAGAACCAAGAAACTACATGATTCCATTTGGGTCATTGTTGACAAGATAACTAAGTCTGCTCACTTCATTCCTGTGAAGTCTACCTAAAAGGCCAAAGATTATGCCAAGATGTATTTTGATGAGATAGTGAGGTGTCATGGGATCCTTTTATCTATCATTACGAATAGGGGAGCCCAGTTCATTTCTCACTTTTGGAAATCTTTCCAAAAAAGCTTGGGTACATAGGTGAAGCTCGGTACTACTTTTCATCCCTAGAAGGATGGACAAGCGGAGCTTACAATTCATGCCCTTGAAGACTTGGTGAGATCATGTATTATTGACTCCAAGGGAAATCACAATATTGGGATTACACCAAGGGAAATCACAATAATAGCTACCATTCAAGTATTGGGATTACACCTTTTGAAGCACTGTATGGCGGGATACGTAGGTCCCTAGTTTTGTGGTTTGTGGTAGGAGAGTCTTCCATCCTTGGCCCTAAGATCATACATGAGTCTATAGAAAAGGTGAGATTGATTAGAGATAGATTTGCTAATGCTTACAGTCGTCAAAAATCCTATGATGATAACACAAAGATGGTTGTTGAATTCGAGGTAGGTGATCAAGTCTACCTGAAGATATCACTCATGAAAGGGGTGATGAATTTGGTAAGAAAGAAAAGTTGAGTCTGAGGTAGGTTCTTATGAGGTCTTATACTGAGTAGGGAATGTTGCGTATGAACTGTAGTTACCTAATGACGTGGATTCAGTTCATCTAGTGTTTTCTGTTTTGATGCTTTAAAAGTGTCTAGGTGATCTAGCAACCATCCTACCTTTTTAGGGATTAGGAGTCGATGAGAACCTTTCTTATAATGAAATTCCAGTATAAATTTTAGATCGCCAAGTGAAGCAGCTAAGTAACAAGAAGGTTGCCACCGTCCGAGGCTGACATGAGATCCCATTACCCTTACTTGTTCTGTTTTTGAGGTTAGATATACTCTTCCTAATATTGGTTTTGTTTATGAAACTTTACATTTTAGTGCGTTAGTCGCTTTTGATGTTTCAAGTCCATAACTGTGTGTTTTAGACTTGCACTATATAAGTTAATATGAGTTCATGTTTGCATTCATGTAGTTGTTTTTTTGTATAGTGTTTGCGTGATTTTTGTGTCACGTGAGTTGTGATGTGCATTGAGTTAAAGTCAGATTCAGAAGAAACTTCCTCAATCTTAGATATGAAGCTTCAGATAAGCATTGAGTGATGTGCATCATGCAGAGTAAGTTGTGAATCATATATTCACAAAGCGTAAAGTACCATAACACATGATTATTTAAAATGATCAAGTAGATTAAGCAGTACCTAAGGACATAGTGAGGATCCTTGGAGCAAGAAGTGAAATGTCCAAGTGCAAGTACAAATTGCACGTTTAGGAAAGTGCTTGGAAACACATGTGCAAGCAAATGTGCTACCGGCCGAGAGACCAAGCAACCAAGTCCAATCGATTCGATTAGGGTGGTAAGTGGGCCGGAACACGTCGTGTCAAGCCATGTTGGGACAATCTTCCTAACCAATTCTACACTATAACTAACATACCTAATTATCTAAATAATCTAGGACTAACTAAAATGAACTAACTAGTGTGCATGAAATCCTAAGACCTAACCGGGTGACACTAGATGAGTAACTAACTAAAGAAACATCCAAGTACCTAGCCTAGGATGGTCCAAAAGGGTTGGTTATGGTCCTAGTGACTTAGGGGAAACATAAGTAATAATCCTGGGTCACTTTAGTAATGGTCCTAACGACGTAAGAATTTTGCTAAGTCAAATGTTCTCCTTTTTAAAGTCAATTTAGGTGGGGCAAAATACAAGATGGTCTTTCTTTCATTCCTTTCACCGAATCGATTGAATTTTGCTAAGTGAAATGTTTTCCTATTTTAAGTCATTTTAGGAGGGGCGATTTGGTAATTATCTAATGTTTTTATTTAATTAAGTTAATAAGCTTAGCTTGAATTTGTGAATATTAAGTTCCTAAGACTTAGACTCATTTTTATCCAGTAAAAACCCACGACTAAAAAACAGTGAACAAACGTAAAAAAAATTAGAGATATAAGATCAGTTATCCTTAGGCAATTTCAAGGAAATTCTTCAACATTTTCATGCAAAGTACAAGATGGTCTTCTTACATTCAATTCTACAGTATGGTATGGCTTTTATTTATTTGATTCCTTTCACCAGGAGGCTTTTCAAACATTATAAAATTTAAGAAACCTGAAACTAGGGTTATTTACAATGAAATTATCCAATGTTCATCTTCCTAATTCTCCATATTTCTAATTCTAGTAGTATGTATAATGAAAATATCGACCATTTTGTTGGTATGTGGTTCTAACTGATTATTATGTGTAGGTTTCTGTGATTTGATAATGTCGAATTAGACTTATTTGTATTCATATGATTAGAGAGTCGTTTACATGTGATAAAAATTGTTGTAATGCCGACTTGTGTTCAAGAAGATTAAATTGTTATAAGTCGTTATGAAATTCAGTTTACTGTTAAAAAGAATGATGGTTTCAACAACTGTGTCCTTACAATATATATATATATATATATATATATATATATATATATATTTGTAAGTGTTTGGAATGGAATGTTTCCAAGAATAAATAAGAATGAGAATCAAAGCTAGTTAATGAATCTTCAATGCCAAATAAACTTTAGAGCTTGCTCAAACTAAGCACTGAATTGTCCTTATGAGCTAACAAATGTTGAAAGTTGGCTTCCTAAAAATGATAGATTACTATAGTGTATACATGAAGTTCATTGACTTGGCTAGTGATAATATCATGAAAAGTTTTTACTGAAATTTTTGTTTATGCCAATAAATTGGCTGGTAATATTTTTTTCCAAAATATTTAATAGAATTGGCCAATGACTATGCCATACCAATGTTATATGGCCAATGTAAATTATGATGTTTTTTGTTAGGACAAATTCATGTTAAAGATTGACTTGACAAGATGTAAGTCAATGAACTCATAGCCTAGGGTATGCCAATGATTGGGACAAGTCCCAACATACCCTATCTAAATGAACATGTGAACATCGTAGCACATTGAATTCGTTCTTATAACTATCATAAAGAGTGGTAAAAGAATACCAAATAACATTGAACAAGATAAGGTTAGGAATGATATAACAAAAAGGTCATGACTTAGGAAATTGACCTAGAATGGGGTGTTACAGAAAGTGAGACAAGTCTCACTTGCACCTAAACAATTATGTTAAAGATACTCACATAAGAGGGTGTTGGAAATCGTGAGACAAGTCTCATTTTCACCATAATTATAATGTATGGTCTAAGTTCATATTCATGAAGTATAGAAAGGGATGACAAGTAATCCATTGAGCTAAGAATACCTAATTGTAGAAGCAAGCTTCCATAGTACATGAGTCTACTCTAAAAGGTTGAAAGTATTATAAATTGAGCTAAGTCCCGATATATTAGTAATGAGCTTGTGCAAGCACATGTAAGCCTCATGATATGAGACTAACACCAAGGTGGATAAGGGTTTCAATATTCTCCTAGTCTTGAACTATGTCGGCACCATAGGGTACTAGCTAGTGGATCCACCTAAGAATCCTAAGAAGAATTTGGTTTCACTTTTTCCAGTTAACCACCTCTTTTTAATTGGGGAAAACACTATATTACATGTTAGCTCACATGATGTATTTTGGTTAAATACTAAAGGTTTATTTAAGAAAGTTTGTTAGAAAGAAAAAAAAGAACAAGGAAGATGAGGGGTTTTCTGATAGGATTACCAAACGATGAGGTTAGACTCAGTAATGATGTAAGTCATTCTTAGTCATTGCATATAAAGATCCCAATGGAATTCTTAAAAGAATATCCTAAGTCAACCTAGCATGTTCAAAGTGAACATGAGATCAAAGAAGAAGAAAAATGTAAGTTCAACGTGAACTAAGTAAGCGAAAACATAAGTACATAAAATCATTAGTGTTTGATAAGAATCCAACATATTTATATTATGAAAATTATCAAATAGTTTTCATAGACAATAAATATTGGCTTAAAAGACTTCATGTCAAATTTAACTAGAACGGAAAGAACAAATTGTGAGTAGGGTAGTCAAATCATTTCATTTATCTGTTACATTACTTACTTGATTCATTGTAGCAATGGGAATACAATGTATCATTGCAATCGTATGTAAAATATAGGATTAAATAAGATCATTGAAATACACAACAAAAAGACTGAAAAATAAAATAAGTCTAGGAGAGGGAGCTCTTGGCCTAAGGGGAGCAAAAATATTAAATTTTGCTTCAGTTGTTCTAAAAATTATGTTCATAATTCCATGTTCTTATGTTCATATAAATAAAGAGTTTTGTTCTTGAAATGCATGAAAATATGTCATATTGATACCATGATTCATAAAGAACAAATAAGGAAAGCGAAGTAACTTCAATTTCCAATAATGGCATGTTGCTATAGGAAGAGCTTTGCTTGATCCTTCATAGTCCTTATGTGTTTATGTGCATACACCCATACTTATTACAAGTGTTTACTAGTCCATATACAATTCCTATTTTATAGGTACATATCCTTGAAGAAATTTGAAGATCAGTTGAAGCTGTTTGGACTAGGACCTCCATAGTTTTGTAGGTTCTATTGAGTTCGAGGATGCTTACCCTCTATTCTATAGCTTTATTAGATTAGAAATATCTAGTGGATATTTTCCATAGTATTTCCTTTAAAATATTTGTTCAAGCTTTTGTACTAAGGCTGGTTTGGCAACTATTAATTATATTATGAATTCTTCATTTCAATTGTTCAATTTTTAATAGATGATTGTTTATTTTGAGTTGTTACTATATCACTCTTATGCAAGAATTTTATGAAGTTTAAGTACACTTTAGTAAATTAAAAAACTTTTGAATTTTTCACTTAATTTAAATGTATGATTATGATGAAATCTAAGAAGAGGCTTGCACCTAAACAATTATTTTAAAGATACTCACATATGAGGGTTTTGGAAATAGTGAGACAAGTCTCATTTACACTCTAATGATAATGTAAGGTTTAAGTTCATATACATCAAGTATAGAAAGGGATGACAAGTCATCCATTGAGATAAGAATACCTAATACTAGAAGCAAGTTTCTATAGTATATGAGTCAACCCTAAAAGTTGTAAAGTATTATAAATTGAGCTAAGCACCGATAGAATAGTAATGAGCTTGTGCAAACACATGTAAGACTCATGATATGAGACTAACACCAAGGTGGATTAAGGGTCTCAAAATTCTCATAGTCTTTGAACTATTTCGCCATCATAGGTTACTAGCTAGTGGATCCACCTAAGAAACTTAGGAAGAATTTGGTTTCACTTTTACTGGTTAACCACCTCTTTTCAATGTGGGGAAAACACTGTATTTCATGTTAGCTCACATGATGTATGTCGGTTAAATGCTTAAGATTTATATAAGAAAGTTTGAAATAAAGAAAGAAAGAACTAGAAAGATGAGGGGTGTTCTGATAGTATGACCAAACGGTGAGATTAAACTAAGTTATGAAGTAAGTCCTTCTTAGTAATTGCATAGAAAGAGCCCAATGGAATTATTAAAAGAATATCCTAAGTCATCCTAGCTTTTTCAAAGTGAACATGAGATCAAATAAGAATTGATGTAAGTTCATAGTGAAGTATATAAGCTAAATCATAGGTACATAAAATCATGAGTGTTTGATAAGAATGAAGCTTTAAATGTTATTGGCTGACGCCACTAAAGGGAGCAAACCATAATGACTCTACAATTAGAGTATGAATATATGCCCCGACATCTTTATAATATACAAATGATCAAATAATGGGCATAGCCAATAATGATTTTCTTATGAAGACTTCATGCCCAATTTAACAAGAATGGGAACAAAACTTGTCAGTAGGGTAGTCAAATCATTTTCTTGGTATTTTAGATTACTTACTTGATTCATTGTGGCAATGGGACTACAATGAATCATTGCATACGCAAGTAAAACATAGGTTCAAATGAGATCATTGAACTATACGATAAAAAGAAGAAAAGACGTAAAAATGAACTAAGTCTGGGAGAGGGAACTCTCGGCCTAAGGGGAGCGAAAATAGAAAATGTTGCTTGAGTTGTTCTAAAAATTATGGTCATGATTCCAAGGTATTATATTCATATAGAAAATAAGTTGTGTGCTTTAAATGCATGAGAATATGTCATATTCATAACATGATTCATAAATAACTAATCAGGAAAGTGAAGTAACTTCACTTTAAAAAATGGTATGTTTTTATAGGAAGAGCTTTTCTTGATCGTTCATAGCCCTTATATGTTTATGTGCATACACCCATACTTAGTATAAGTGTGTTTAACCCTTATGCAATTACTATTCTTATAGGTGTAAGTCCTTGAAATGTTTGAAGATCAGTTGATGTTGTTTACACTAGTACCTCCAGACTTTGGTAGGTCCTCTTGAGTTCGAGGATGCCTGCCCTTTATTCTCTAGCTTTAGGATATTATACATAGCCAGTGGATGTTATCCCTAGCATATCTTTTTAAACATTTGGTAAAGATTTTGTATAAAGGCCAGTTTGGCAACTATTATTGATATTATGAATTCTTCATTTTAATTTTTAAACCATTAATTAGATCGTTGTTTATTTTGACCTATTAGTATATCACTCTTATGCAAGAATTATATGAAGTCTAACTAAACTACAATATATTTAAAAAGCTTAAATTTTCCGCTATGTTTAACTATATGATTGTGATGAAAGCTAAGAAAAGGCTTGTGTGCTACCTCTGAGAGGTTAACGACATCGGTCTCATCAAAGGCCTACAATCCGGGTGTGAAAAACTTGGTTTTCAGAGAATAAGGTTAAATTACCTAGTAACTAAGGCTAAAAATAACCACGTTGCGTAGTTTTTAGCTTGTGGTTGTGAAGTGAACCACAACCATGGCATAAAGACTTAGTTATGTAAGGAATCTTCTCCTCGTCTAATATTTATTGTGTTGTGTAGAGTTTGACATTTTGTGTCATTCTAGCATCTAACTTCCTTCTTGTGTTTGCCTGTAGAAAAATGAACACAAGTAGAAACGCATGCAGGAGAGTTGGAGAAGCAGATGCTAGAGGAAACCAAGATCTTCCTCAAGCCCCACCTGCTGGAGTTCAAGTGCCTGTCAACCCAGCTGCATAGACGGATGTAGGAGTGAGAGTAAAACTATTTTAGATGGCCCAAGCCATCACTGCTATGTCTTACCCTATAAAAGCCCGGGCCACTAGAAAGTGTGCTTCTAGGGAGAACCCACATTCTAGCCCCATGGCTAGCAGACTAAGAGATGTCACCAGGATGACTCCTCCTGTCTACTTCGGGTCCAGAACCAATAAGGATCCCTAGGAGTTTGTGGATGAGGTCCAAAAGATTCTCTGTGCTATAAGTATTACTGAAGAGGAGAAGTCTGAGTTGGATGAAAACAAGCTCAAAGATGTGGCTTATGTATGGTACAAGATGTGGGTAGATGGGCGAGCACCACGAGAAGTCTCCATCACTTGAGACATTCTAAAGAGTGCATTATTGGAGAGGTTGTTTACATGAGAGAAGATAAAGGATAAGGTTGAGGATTTCATCAACCTACATCGGGGAGGTATGTCAGACAAGGAATAATCCTTCAAGTTTGTTAAACTTTCAACATATGCTTCTTACATTGTGTCAGTAGTAGGGATCAGATGAAAAAGTTTGTGACTGGTATAAAAGAGGATTTGGAGGAGGAACGTCTAGCACCCATCTTGCATCATAACATGAACCTTGCTAGATTGATAGTACATACATAGCAGGTGGAGAAGAGTCATTGGGGGGAAAGTGGCCGAGAAGGCAAGAAGCCTTGGCCCTTGGATCATGCCGGTTCTACTAGCACAGAGGATTTACCAAGAATCCCTCCTAAAGGTGAAATTGACATTGGTGTTGACTTAGATACTAACACCAAACCAATTTCCATTCCTCCCTATAGAATGGCTTCAACTGAACTAAAAGAGTTGAATCTGCAGTTAAAAGAACTACTTGATAAGGGCTTCATCCAGCCGAGCATATCCCCATGAGGTGATCTTGTGTTGTTAGTTAATAAAAAGGATGGATCTCATAGAGTGTGTATTGATATCCACAACTCAAAAAATTCACTATAAAGAACAAATACCATCTTCTCAGAATTGATGATCTAGTAGATCAGATCCAAGGTTCAAGTTTCTTTTATAAAATAGATCTCCAGTCATGGTATCACCAACTTACAGTGAGACAAGAGGACATTCATAAGACTACCTTCCTTACTTAGTATGGTCATTACGAGTTTGTTGTCATGTCATATGGTCTCACTAACGCACCAACCACTTTTATAGACTTTATGAATAGGGTCTTCCGTGATTACCTTAATTCATTTATCATAGTATTCATTGATGACATCCTCATATAATCTAAGACAAGAGAAGAGCATGAACAACATTTGAAAATGACATTACAAGTAATCATGGAACATAAGATATATGCTAAATTTAGCAAATGTGCGTTTTTACTGAGATTAGTTACCTTTCTTGGTCAGGTTGTGTCCGACCAGGATGTAGAGGTTTCTCTAAAAATGATTGAGTCATTAAAGAACTGACTGATACCCCTCACTCCTATAGACATCCGGAGTTTCTTGGGTTCGGCTAATTACTATTAAAGGTTTGTCAAGGGATTTTTCAATATTTCGGCCCCATTGAAACCTTTAGAAAAGAAAAAGGCAAAGTTATAGTGGTCTAAAACATGTGAAAAAGCTTGTAAGAGATCAAAGACCGACTCACTTCAGCCCCAATTTTCACCTTGCCAAGGAGTGGTGTACTTTGATGCTTCCCGAGTAGTTTTAGGATGTGTTCTTATGCAAGATGGTAAGGTGGTTGTATATGCATCAAGACAATTGAAAATCCATGAGAAGAATAAATCTACCCGTGATCCTAAGTTAGATGTTGTGGTATATGCATTAAATCATTGGAGACATTACTTGCATGGTGTATATTGATGTATTTACTGACCATAAAAGTCTTTAGTATGTTTTTACATGGAGAGAGTTCAATCTTCATCAGAGAAGATGACAAAAGCTGTGTAAGAATTATGACACGAGTGTCCACTATCACCCAGGTAAGGCCAATGTAATGACCGATGCTTTGAGCAGATTAAGCATGGACAATGTGTCTCATATTGATGATGAGAAGAAGGAGCTGGTTAAAGAGGTACACCAATTAACTAGGTTAGGTGTACGACTAGTAGATACACCAAGTAAGGATGTTTCAGTTCATTCCATTTCTTAATCCTCAGTTGTTGTAGATTTTTAAGCTAAGAAGCATCTTGACCTAGTACTCATGAAATTGAAAGATTCATTGTTGAGTAAGGTGAAAGATCATTCTCCCAACTAGGGGATGGTGTGCTTAGATACCAGTGTAGATTGTCTGTGCCAATGTTGATAATTAAGACCTACTATTATTTAAGAGGCTCATGGATCTAGGTATACCATTCATTTGGTTCAACTAAGATATACTATGATATAAAGGAGATCTATTGGTGGTAAGGTATGAAGCGAGTTTTTTTTATGTTTGTGGAGGAGTGTCACAATTGCCAACAGGTTTAGGCCGAACAGCTTAAGCATGGAGGTGTTACCTAGTCGATTGAGATCCGAACATGAAAGTGGAAGGCTATTAATATGGACTTTATTGTTGGTGTGTCCAGGTCCAGGAAACTACATGATTCTATTTGGATCAATGTTCACAGGATGACAAAGTCTACTCACTTCATTCCTGTGAAGTCTACTTACAGGGCCGAAGACTATGACAAGATTTATATTGATGAGATCGTGAGGTGACATGGCATCCCTTTAGCTATCATTTAGGATAAGGGAGCCCAGTTCACTTCTCACTTTTAGAGATCTTTCAAAAAGAGCTTGGGTACATGGGAGAAGCTTAGTAATGATTTTCATCCTCACACGGATGGACAAGTAGAGGGTACCATTAGACCCTTTAAGAAATACAGAGAGAATGTGTTATTGACTTCAAAGTGAGTTGGGATAATCACTTGCCACTGATTGAGTTCTCTTATAATAATAGCTACCATTCAACTATTGGGATGGAACCTTTTGAAGTATTGTATGGAAAGAGATGTAGGTCCCCAGTTGGGTGGTTTGAGGTAGGAGAGTGTTTAATACTTGGCCCTGAGATCATACATTAGGCTATGAAAAAGGTGAGAATGATCAAAGATAGATTGGCTATTAGTTACAGACGTTAAAAATCCTATGCTAATAACAGGAAGAGGGCTCTTGAATTCGAGGTAGGTGATCAAGTCTACCTGAATATATCACCAATGAAAGGGGTGGTGAGGTTTGGTAAGAAAGGGAAATTGAGTCTGAGGTTTATAGTTCCTTTTGAGGTCTTACAACGAGTAGGGAATATTTCCTATGATTTGAAATTACCAAATGACTCGGCTTTTGTTTGTCCAGTGTTTCTTGTTTCAATGCTTAAAAAGTGTCTAGGTGATCCAGCGTCCATTTTTCCCGTTGAGGGGTTATGAGTCGATGATAACCTTTCTTTATGAAGAAGTTCCAGTTTGATTTTTAGATCGCCAAGTGAAGCAGCGGAGGAACAAAGAGGTTACTACCGTAAAGGTGTTCTGGGGGAACTACCTTATTGAGAAAGCAACATGGGAGGCTGAGGCCGATATGATATCCCGTTACCCTCACTTTTTCTTTTCTCGAGGTTAGATATACTCTTACTATGTTTGGTTTTTTTATGAAACTCCAAATATTAGTGCATTAGTGGATTTTGGCGTTTTATGTCCATAATTGTGTGTTTTATACTTGAACTATATGATTTAATATGAGTTCGTGCTTGCATTCATGTTGCTGCTTTTTTGTATAGCGTTGATATGATATTTGTGTCCCATGAATTGCGATGTGCATTGAGTTAAAGTGAGATTCAAAAGGAAGTTCCTCAATCTCAAATATGAAGCTTCAGATAAGGTTTAAATGATGTGCATCGTCAAGAGTAAGTTGTAAATCAAATATTCACAAAGAGTAATGTTTCAAGTATGTTGATGTTTTTATTGAGAATGCCCTTTTTTATTCAACGTGATGTGTAGTGTCATTTATGTTCCTAATTGGGGGATAATGTAACATTCTAGAAAATACTTGTATAGTGAAGAGTCTATTAGGTTTCAAGAATATATATTGGGGTGCATAGGAATCCCAATGCCCAATATTGAGTAATATTGGGCATGTTAGAGAATATTGGCTTAAGGGTGTTAGCCAATTTCTATGTACTAACAAGTAACTTAAGATATACTTTCATGTTCAAATGCTCAAATTCAAGCTTGTTTAAGAATTTTACCTTCAATGAAGACCCTAAGCAAAAATTTTTGACTTCTTATCTTACACACATTAGGTACGGGGCATCCAAGTGCGAAGCCTAGGTACCATAGCACATGATAATTTAAAATGATCATGTATATTAACCATTTTCCACGGAAATAGTGAGGATACATGGAAACAAAAGTTAACTTATGAAGTGCAACTACAAAGTGCACGTCTGGGAAAGTGCACGACTATACATGCGTTACCAGCCGAGACACAAAGCGACGCAGCCCAACTTATTCGGTTAGGGAGGTTAGGGGGCTGACATTCTTCGGGTCGAGCCACGTGGGGCCGACATTCTTAACCAATCCTAGGCTCTAACTAACATACCTAAGTATCTAACTAACTGAGGACTAAGTAAAATGAAGTAAAGAGTGTGCCTGAAATCCTCTGACATAACCTTGTGATACTAGCCTAGTAATTAACTAAAGAAACATCCTAGTACCTAACCTAGGTTAGTCAAAAGGGATTGGTTATGGTCGTAGTGTCTTAGGGGTACATTAGTAATTACCCTAGGTAACTTAATTAATTAAATTACCAACTTAATTAATTAATTTAAATGAATGGTCAAAATCAAGACCCTTAACAAATTTTCAAAATTTGGTTAAGTCAAATGTTCTCCTATTTTTAGTCAATTTATGATTGGCATTTTAGTAATAGCTAATTAATTTATTTAATAAATCTAGTTAGCCTAATTTGAATTAGTCAATAGTAAGTTCCTAAGACTAAGGCTCATATTTATCCTGTAGAAACCCACAAATGAAAAACAGTGAATAAATATAAGAAAAACAGTAAAATACTCTCGGTTCTCCTTAGGTGATTTCAAGGAAGTTCTTCAAGATTTTAGTGCAAAGTACAGGGTGATCTTATTATATTAAATTCTACAGTAAGGTATGGGTTTTGTCTCTTGGATTCCTTTTCCCAGTAGCCTTTTTAAACGTTTTGAATTCAAGAAAATCGAAACTGGGGTTGTTCCCAATGAAATTTTCGAATGTTCATTTCCCTGGTTCTCCCTATTTCCGATTCTAGTAGTATATATAATGCAAATCTTGAGCACGTTGTTGGTATGTGGTTATAACTGATCATTATGTGTAGGTTTCAGTGATTTGATAATGTCGAACGAGACCTAAGGTTAGATCCGCATGATTAGAATATCATTTACATGAGATAAGAATTGTTGTAATTCCAATTTGTGTTCGAGAAGATGAAATTGTTATAAATCGTTTAGGAAATTTAGTTTACTGTTGAAAGGAATGAAGGTTTCGATTACTATATTCATTTACAGGGGATATGTTTGTAAGTGTTTGGAATACGATGTTTCTAAGAAGAAATAATAATGAGAATCAGAGCTAGTTAATGAATATTTAATGCCAAATCAACTTTATAGTTTGGCCAAATTAAGCATTGAATTGTTCTTATGAGCTAATCAAATGTTAAAAGTTGGCTTGCATAAAATCATGAGATTACTATTGTATATTCATTGAATAAATTGACTTGGCTAGTGATAATATCATTGCAAGTGTTTAGTGAGAGTTTAGTTTACGCGAATAAATTGGCCAACAATATTATTTCCAAAATACGTAATAGAATTGTCCAATGATTAAGTCATACAAATCTTATATGGCCAATGTAAATTATGATGTTTCTTGTAAGGCCAAATACATGTTAATGATTGACTTGACAAGATGTAACTCAATGAACTCATAACCTAGGTATGCCAATGATCAGGACAAGTCTCGACATACGCTATATAAATGAACTTGTGAACATAGTACCACATTGAATAAGTATTTATGATTTTCAAAAAGTGTGGTACAAGAATACTAAATAACATTGAACAAGATAATGTGAGTAATGAAATAACTAAAAGCTTATGAGTTAGGAAATTTACCAAGAATGGGGTGTAAAAAGAAGTGAGACAAGTCTCACTTGGACCTATTCAATCATGTTAAAGACACTCACACGAACAGGGTCTTAGAAATCATGTGAAAAGTCTCATTCACATCATAATGATAATTTAAGATTTAAGAACACATTCATAAAGTATAGAAAGGAATGACAAGTCATTCATTGAGCTAAGCATATCTCATACTAGAAGCAAGTATCCATAGTGTATGAGTAAACTCTAAAAGTTGTAGAGTATCATAAATTGAGCTAAGACACGATAGTATAGTAATGAGCTTGTGAAAGCACATGTAAGCCTCATGAGATGAGACTAACACCAAGGTGGCTAAGGATCTCCGAATTCTCCTAGTCTTTGAACTAAGTGGCTAGAATAGGTTACTAGCTAGTGGATCTACCTAAGAAACTAGGAAGTATTCGGTTTCACTTTTGCAGGTGAATCACCTCTTTTTAGTGTGGGGAAGAAACAAGATTTCATGATAGCTCTCACGATCTATGTCGGTTAAATGCTAAAGATTTCTTTTAGAAAGTAAGAAACAGAGAAAGAACTAGAAAGATGAGGTGTGTTCGGATAGGATGACCAAAGGGAGAGGTTAGACTAAGTAATGATGTAAATCATTCTTATTTATTGCATAGAAAGACCCAATGTATGTCTTAAACGAATATCCTAAGTCAACCTAGCATGTTCAAAGTGAACATGAGATCAAAGAAGAAGAAAAAAGTAAGTTCAAAGTGAACTAAGTAAGCGAAATCATAAGTATATAAAATCAACAGGGTTTGATAAGAACTCAGCATCTTTATATTATGCAATTGATCAAATAATGTGCATAGACAATAAGCACTGGCTTATAAAGTCTTCATGTCCAATTTCACAAGAATGGAAAGAACAACTTTTGAGTAGGGTAGTCAAATAATTTCATTTATCTGTTAGATTAATTACATGATTCATTGTATCAATGGGAATACAATGAATCATTTCACTCGTATGTACAACATAGGATTAAAGAAGGTCATTGAACTACAAAATAAAAAGATGAAAAGACTTAAAAATAAAATAGGTCTGGGAGAGGGAGCTCATGGCCTAAGGGGAGCAAAAATATTGAATTTTGCTTGAGTTGTTCTAAAAATTCGGTTCATAATTCCAAGTTCTTATGTTCATATAAAACATGAGTTTTGTATTTTATATGCATGAAAATATGTCATATTCATAGCATGATTCATAATGAACGAATAAGGAAAGCAAAGTAACTTCACGTTCAAAAAATGACATATTGCTATAGGAAAAGCTTTGCTTGATCATGCATAGTTCTTATGTGTGTATGTGCATACACCCATATTTATTGCAAGTGTTTACTAATCAACATACAATTACTATTTTATCGGTACATGTCGTTGGGACAAACTGACGCCACTCATATTATATATCGGCCGTCCATGAAATTTTTTTCCAAAAAATCTATATTGTGTATCACCAAAAATCAATAAAACTTTTTTTTTCCTGCTTTAGAGATCATTTGTATATCAACATGTGTCTGTTTGGCCCTCGATAGGAACTGACACAATTAATAAGGTCGTAAAAGACATCCACGAAAAATTTGGTATAAAAATTTAGGTATCTGATTAACAATAATCCATGGACTATAAAATCTATTTTTTTTACTTTGGGACTCATTTGAACTTTAAAATGTGCTAGATTGCCCTGATTTCACGTATCAAGATACTTCTTCAAATTATAACTATCACTGGTCGGTAATCAGTAATATAACCAAACTAAATGAGTTGGGGTCGAATCCCACATGCATTGGTACGCATTAAATATTTAATAGTGAAGTACAAATATGTTCATATCAACCATAGGAATGGACATTTATGAATAAAATCATCATTAAAGTTTAGGGGTTACACAAGTTTCAAATAATAGAGTTTCGGTTTTAACTATATGTTATAACAATAGAAATTAACACAAAATAACAATATTGAGACTGGTCCTTGGGCTTTGATAGGATATATAGATTAATATAGACATGAGGATAATTTCTATTTGTATTAAATAGTTTTTAATCGGTGAATAAGATAGAGTTTAGTGAGGTAAACTTTCTCTCAAACAATATACCCCCAATCAAGTCATTTTCTCTCGAACACCAATAAACATGCAACTATGAACACCCTTTAGTTTAGTTACTCTCTCAAGCTTAATGTGTGAAAAAAAGGTTTAGGATTCACTCCCTCGAGTTGAACCTATGTCAACCCAATACCCATAGATAATCAAATCATTAAACTTGGTTCTAAAACCACTACCTCGAACAAACAAAAAACGTGAAGGTAGAATTGTAGTTGAAACTATAATCCTTTAAATTGAATTACAATTATGGATTTAAATAGCTTTTAAACAGTATTTACACTAACAATTAACAATATCCACAACCTAAATCAATCCATAATCATGTTATCACAACCCAAGAATTGAGCTTTTAGCTAGATAACATAAAAAAAATAAGAAATCATTAACAAACGACATTTTTATCAACTGGTACAATTAATCTTGTCTTTACACAACTCTCATTTGAAAAATCTTCAATCTCCACTTTCAATTACTCAAAAAAGAAAAACTTCAAATCTTCAATGCTAAGGGAAGTTTTTGTGTTCATAGTCACAGTTCCAATTCAAAATCTAAAAATAATAATACTTGCTAAAGGAAAATGTTTTCACACATAATGTTTGAAAATGTATTTATAGTCGTCTAAATTGTGTTACAAAAGTCCATTAAGCGCAATAAGTTGGGATCACCGATCCACTCGGCGATCCGCCCTTTGATCTGTTTCATCGCCTTTTTGCTTTGTCTTTTAGATCTTCAAGTTTTGTAACTTAGGAAATCGAGCACTACATAGCAGATCCGTTCGGCGATACGGTAATTGCTCCATTCCATCACCTACTTGATTTTCTCCTTTACATGCTTGGTAAATTGAAACTTTAGGTGAGGGAATAGGCATTTGGTGACTTGTTAATGGATTAGGTGATCACCAAAACTCCTTTTCTTGTTTCTTTCGGTCGTCTTTTCCTTTTTGCTCCTTTCTGTCCATACATTTTATCGTTAATCCAAATAGTAAAGAAGGACTTTATAGGAGTTATTGGCATAAAACAAACATTTAAATACAAAATATCTATCCAAATAAAGCCCTAAATGAGTCTAAATTTGGGACTCATCAACACCCGCAATTAAAGGTTTGTTTTTCCTCAAGTAAAACTCAAGTTCAACAGTTCAAAAAGGAAGTCTCAAATACTGCTACCGATTCAATCATGAGTGCACACAAAAAGACTCAACTTACTCAAGCAAGGATCAATTGTGAACTCAACGATTCAAGTTGTAACTCACCATTATCAAAGATTCTCATGTTCACAATATTTTCTTCAAAATGCAAGTTCAAGCTCAACAATTGTAGTCAAATTCCCTCACACAAAGAATGATTCCATATTCACACACAATGGTTCAACAATTTATAGTTTCGAAACCACAATCGATACACAAACTAACAAAGCTAGATACATGAACGACTCTACCCAAATGTTTGCCCTTATTTTCCAATCAACATTTGTTTTAGCTCACTCATGATTAAAAAGGTCTTTTCAAGACTTGTAATAGGGTTCAGTTTAAAGGTATGTTCATTCAGACTTATTGGTTGCTACCTTATGAAATGTGGTATGCAAAACACTTTCTTCCTTATACTTCATCATTATAATTTGTGCTCAAAAATTCACCCCGTTATTCACTTTCCATGGAATATCGGACACCCTATTTTCTATTAACTATCACAATTTAATACAAAATTTTTCATTATTTTTGGTTTCTTTTTTCTTTTTCGCTTTTTATTTTGTATGGGGGGGGGGTTCCATCTTTTTCAAAAGCCACGTTTCAAGGGGGGTTCGGTTTCCTTTGTTTATTTCCTTCTCTTTTCACCTAACCCCAACTTAGGATTTTGTCCTCAGTTGGTAATTCACTCAAACCACATCTCATGAATAATATGAGTTAATAGATAAAGAAGTGTCTCATTTGTATTAAGTTTCTTCCATAAAAAAGGGTAAGGCACAAAGGGTGTTCAATCAAAGATCACACACTCACAAATTTGACCATGTTAAATTGTTTCACGCTCCTCAAAGTTTCCTAAGATTATTTTAAAAGAATGCATCACTTAGTTAACCGGAGTAATGGGGAAAATTCTAGGTGTTATAACACATGATTTAGAGAATGATCATCACACATAAGTCCTTGACACCAATGTAAAACAACACTCCACACTCTAACTAGTATACAATATTCATTACAAGATACTCAATTTGATAATTTGATAGTTACGAATAGATGCAAAAATTGCACATATTAAATATGCAACTTAACTTAACCTCATCGTAGCCGCACATTCATTCTTGTTTGATTATAAGAACTATTGAAGTCATCAAATTTTATGAATACCAATACTCAAATTTACAACAGAACATTTAGATTGAGTAAAAAACAGGAGGTGGCACAAATGTTTTTGGAAATGGCCAAATATAATTTACCATTAAAACAAATATCATCCACAAAAACAGTGTAGAAATACGATTCATAGCTCAAAAACCAATACTAAAGAAAATCAATAATCACACAAATATGGGCCTCACCATAAGAAATCTATTTGTCCTCTAATTGTAGAAATAAAGCATCCATAGATCAAAGAAAATATAAGAAATAAAGGGAGGTATAAAGGGAATAATGTCTACGAAGTTGCTCCGTCTGTCTTGGCATTAGTGCCGGAGTAGTTCTGTAAATCTGGGTCTCAGCATCCAGGGTCTTCTTAGAATGATCAAATCTAGAAGACCCACCCATTGTGGTGTCTTTCAAAGAGATCCGACGAACATTATGGAACATCAAATCCACTAAGTCTGCGAGATTTTCATATACCTTAACATCATGCATCTCTAATTGGTTTTTGTCAATATCTACCTACGACTCACTAGTTGATATATCATTCAATTGTACATATTTTGTGGCATGTGTAGGAATCTCATATCTACCAAGGGCATCCTATGTCTCAACTAACTCAACCAAGGCGGTGAAGTATGTAGAATTGAGATAGTTCACATTCTTTCATAAATCAGACACCTCAATTCTCAAAGCCATCATCTCAAAGTTTCCGTGTCATCTCTCACAAGTGGTAAATGAAACATTCAACTCATCAACAAAATGGTAATGCGGGGTTAGTGCAACAAGTATCATAGCCTTTCTCATCTATGTGATAACTCTCTTAAGGTCGGTCTCTCTTAAATTAGTTGAATGGGACAGATGTCCCATCACCAAGATCATAGCATGAGTGATCCTAGCGGTCTAGGTCTATGTAGATGCGTCCACAGTCTATGAAGTAGAAGTAGGAATGGTTGAACCTGAAGACTTGGAGGCCGGAGTAGGAAAAAATGCATATGCAGCTATTAAATCCATGTCCACCTCTAATGATGTATCTACAGAATCTTATCTTATCTTTTATGCCTCCTCTGGAGTGTATTCGAACTTAATACACCTAAAATCTATGGTGGGAGTAACCTCATTATATCTCATGTCATCCCGGAGCACTCCAACGCATCGGCAAAACTCTATGATGAGGAATGGCAATGCTAGGGAAGTTTTACTCTACTTTTCCCTATGGACATCTCTTACATGATAATAAGCCTCATTTCGATGCTTGTCTTAGAAAGAATTGACCTTAGGAAGACAAATAAGAAACTCAATTTTCGAGGATTTAATAAAGTTGCTGATTAATCAAACCAATAATCTGCATCTACACCCGAGTCTCTCTTCTTGATAGGTAGTTCTACCTCTATCCACCTCTGGGCTGTATCTAAAATCAACAGGGTCAACCAGCCCTTTATGTCATCTAGGGACTAAGTAATAGAAATGGCATACACATGTGCATCACCTAGAGCCCTGCTAAGTATAGTATTAATATTGTTCCCACCACACCCGACTTCCTTACCACAAACTATGACCGACTTCATTAATTTGAAATCAGTGGCATTCTTCATATTTTTAGGATAAAATCACCATAAACTGAGTAAATCTATCACACCTATATAGGGATGTATATTCCCTGGGGCCTGTAAACTACCCAAAGCGATGGTACTAGAGTGCAACACTCGTGAGTATGTTCTCTCAAAACCGTTTATAGAGAAAAACTTCTCAAAAATAGACCGCAACCAATTTGTTTTCAATATATTAAGGAGTTGGCGATAAGGAACCACAGGTTGAACTGGATCTATATAAGGTACTAGATCTTGAGGAACTCGGGATGGGATAGGATGAGATCTATCACAAAGCTTTATATGTTAGGGCTGAAGAGGCTGGTAATCATCCGGCTCGGATATAGAAGCTTGAGAGTTAATGTGCTCTGGGTCCTCATATACGAGCCTTTTCCCCTTCCAAGTACCTTCCCTGGAAGGTTATGTTCTCTCCTTCTTATGAAATTTTATACCCCTTCATTAAATGTGATACCACGTGCTCTCTTTTGGGGTGATGTGTCAAGATATATAGTTGCAATATCTACAAAACCTCAATGAAAGTTGGGAATATTTCAAGCAAAATCTTCGAAATTACATTTGCTAACCATATTTGTTACTTTATTGGTAAGAAAATCTACTTTTAATTGTATTTAGTCCATAAATAAATTTTAAGACACTATATAATAAGATGAAAAATAGAAGCAATTAACAGATAAAATGCAAAATCATATTATTTTTTGGTTTCACCATGAGTAACTTTCATCTTCTTGTCTCTATTGTTGTCCTTTTCCTTCTAAATACATCAGTAGAAGTTGCAGCTATTACGACTCCCAACATATACATTAACTCATGCTGTTAAAAACAATTTCCTTTATTTGGGCTGTTATAATTGTTGAACGCTTAGCTTTAAAAGATCTCTTGGAACCAATGTTCAAATCTCTTTTGGGAAATATTAGTTTCCTTTTAAATTAAATTTGAAAACATTTATAAACTTTTAGGGAGTACTTAATTCTCTTATAACTTCTTAGAAATGAACTCAACTCTGTACTCTTTGGTTTTATTGAACAATTGAGTCTTAGTCAACTCTTAGGGAATACTTAGTTCCCTTATTTTTCTTTGAAGGAAAGACTTCAACTTGTTACTCTTTATTTTAAGTTTAATCTTGAGCCCTAAAACAAAGTTAAAACATTTAGTAAAGACTCTTGAAAACCTTTAAGATCTTTGCTTTGACTTACTTAATACTTTTAGACATGACTCTAACTTCTTTGACTTTGATCCTAACTTTCCTTAAATTGGATTATTGATTCAAGGTTGTGATTATTGGGTTAATCAAAGTGTTAATGGGAAAACAAAAGTGAGAATATGCAAAAATAAAGAAATCAATTTGGAGGGAAAATGAAAAGTCATTTGCAAAGTGCAAATGAAAAGTCATTTGTTCATATCGGCAAAATAAAGGGAATATGTTATGTTGATAAAAGTACAAACTTCCTTCACTTCACAAAGATCTAAGAAGAAAGTTCCCCCTCACTCCGTAACCGTTGCTCGGCATCGGGATCGGCTTTTGCTTCAGATTTTTATTTCGATTTTGATTTCGATTTCGCAAATGATGTGATTTATTGATAAATTTTTTTGATAGATTTTTGTTAATCAGATAAATCCTAATAATCTTATCTCTTACAAATTAATTCAAGACATTAATTAATTAGTTAATTTACAGAATTAATTTTTGATAACGATAACATTCCAAAAATTTATTACTCTTTCCGAAAAGCCATTACTTTCCCAACAGACACTTTTCCAAAAATTGTTATTTTTTCAAAAAGATGCAACGTATGGATTAAACGGTTCCGAAAATATTTCTCAGAACAGAAACGTTTCTTGCTGAAAATGTCTACAAAAGAAAGTCATTTTTTCATTTTTTCAAAAACTGAAAATTTCTCTTCACTACATATATTTTTTCTCAAAATCATAGTGTCGATCGACTAAGGATGTGTAACTTGTTGTTGTTCTTAATTCGCTGAAGTTAAAGAAGTTTAAGGTGCCAATATTTTTTTAACATGATTAATCTTTTTTATCTTGGATGAAATTAATTCATAACCTCGGGTAAAGTTAGGGGACCAAATTTCTTAAAGAGACATAGTAGTTTCTGTGGAATTAGATTATTTTATATTTGGTCTACATCATCTTATTTCTGTTCTGTTTTGACTATCCTTATAAGTACAACTTAATAACAATATTAAGGAATTTAATAAGTTTATGTAATTGAGGTTTCTTGAGATTAAAACCTTTATGGTTTTCTACTATGGTTGAATTTTTAAAATTCATTTGATTAACGATGAAAAAAATATATAAACTTTATCATTAAATCTGAAATATTTTGTGTAATGATTTGTTCTTTACTGTTAATATTTCAAATACTAAAATTACCTGCCATTTTTAATAATAAAATGCCTAATTCAAGTCAAGTGAATTCTGGAACAATGAGTGCTGCAACAACATTGGTTGCACACAATCGTTCAACTTTTGCCTTAGTGTCGCCTGATAAATGTGCAATGTTTTCTAGAGTCAACTTCAAGAAATTCCAGCACAAGATGTTATTCTATCTCACTGCATCGAGTCTGCAGAGGTTCATTAATGAGAATGTTCTTGTTATGTCGGATTATAGTCAGTGTAAGGAGTGATTCTTTGTAAACGAAGCATGGACACAATCAAATTTTTTGTGTAAAAATTATATTTTGAGTGGCCTGCAAGATGGTCTATACAATGTCTACAAAAATGTAAAAACCTCAAAAGAACTCTGGGATGCTTTAGAAAAGAAGTACAAAACAGAGGATGCCGGAATGAAGAAGTTCATTGTGGCAAATTATTTTTTATTATAACATGATAACAGTTTGACCATCGGCACCCATGTTCAAGAACTGCAGGACATAATCAATGATCTCATTGCTTAAGGTATAAATTTATTTGTTGTGTATATTAGATATATTATGTTTTTTCATAATACTCACATAATATTTAATGTATGATTGATTGTGAATGATGCACTTCAAGTGGCTGTAATTGTTTAAAAGTTACCTCCGTTGTGAAGGACTTCAAAAACTACTTGAAACATAAATGCAAGGAATGACTGTTGAAGATCTCATTGTAAGGTTGGAATCCAAAGGGATAATAAGGCTTCATAAGATTTAACGTCATAAGTCAACAATATTTAGAGTAAATATTGTTGAAAAAGATCCCACAAAATTAATGAAAATAAAGAAAGTATCTAGTCCTAAAAGTAATCCTCCTAAGAAGAAATTCAATGGAAGCTACTTAATTTTTTTTAAACGTTGTCATAGGGCTTTTGCATGTCTGGGTCCTATGAAGGAAAACAAAAAGAAGGATCAAGCAAACTTGGATGAATCCAAATGAGAAATGGATGATCTATGTGTAATACTTTAAGAATGTAACTTGGTTGGAAATCTAAGAGAATGGGGGATACATTATGCTGCCTCATGCTATGTTAGTGTGATATGCTCATACTTACTTTTCAAATAAGAAGTAAAGTGGTCGTATCAAGTAAAGAACCCAACTAATGAGGTTGAGATCGTTCCCACGAGGAAAATAGTTCAGACTTAACTTTAATCTATTATTATTATTATTATTATTTAGTCAATTATTTTCACAGAAAACAAAAGACAATAAAAAGGGGGGGGGGGTTATTTCAATTAAAGAAAATAACTAACTAAATTAAAGTAAACAACTAACAGATTCAAATCTTGGAGTTTAATCAATTAATAAAAGCAACTAGGGTTAAAGTGTTCCCCATAGGTTCCTAACTTTATAATTCTAACTACGGAAAAGGGCCTAAAATACCCTTGAAGTATTGAAAATGGTACACAATTGCCCCCCATCCACCTATTGGCCCCCAAATACCCTTCACATCCACATTTGGGTCCAAATTTACCCCTTCTTTAACGGACAAAAATTAAAAATAATTAAATAATAATTTTTAATTACGTGGGACTCAACCATTGGTTGTAATTAAATTATTTAAAATAATTAAAACCCACCCATTACCCACCCATTTTAACTAAACCCATTATTTAATTTGTCTTCTTGTTTCACATCTTGATGACTACTTCTCTTCCAATTAAAAGCGCTGGAAAACTCCCAGTCGTCGGAGATGGAAGAAGCTGCAATTATAATTTCAAAAAAAATAAATATATCAATAATCTTGAATCCAATGAAAATAGAGTTTTAAAATGTAATAGAGAGAGAGAGAGAGAGAGAGGGGTTTACTACATACGTTTGATGAAGACAAAAGAACAGGGGAGTCTAAAAGTTCTGTTGGAATTAAACAAGGAGCAATAGCAAAGTAAGAGGAAGGTGAAAAAGGAGGTGGAGATAATGGAAGTGAAGGAGGTGGAAGAGATTTGGATTTAGGAACTCCAGAACCAGTCCTCTCCACAATTGTATCAACAAGTCCTTTGGTTGGATAATCATCAGAAGCAAGAAGGTCGGTGAAAGAAGTCGTCATGAATGAAGAAGATGAAGTGGGAAAAGAGAAACCTGAAGTGGGTCAAGTGGGATGGGTTTAGTTAAAATGGGTGGGTTTAAAACTATTTTAAATAAATTAATTACAACCAATGGTTGAGTGCCACGTAATTAAAAATTATTATTTAATTATTTTTAATTTTGGTCCGTTAATGAAGGGGTAAATATGGACCTAAAGGTGGTTGAAAAGGGTATTTGGGGCCAATAGGTGGATGGGGGATAATTGTCTACCACTTTCAATACTTCGAGGGTATTTTAGGCCCTTTTTCGTTCTAACTATAACAATTATTTCCTAGTATCTTGCATGCAAAGTGATAATTTATGTATTTCTAAATCCTTGCTCCGGCATCTAGAAAATTTCACTCCGCACCTTGGTCCGGCTGCGTGTGTTGGTATACTAACCGTTACCTTTAACTCATATTAAGCATTGTATTTGATATTTGACTAAGTTAATACTTCGTACCGATCGACAATAGCCTATTAGAAAGTATACACTATATCTATGTTGATAATTCTTTTCCTATTATCTACCTTCTTGTTCTGGCAACTCGCATTAAGGCGAGTTCTAACGTTGGCCATCCATTAAAAAAACTTCTAAACGAAAGAATTAACAATACATGTAGGTCACTATTCTTAAAACATTATTTTAGTTAAATTTTACCTCATTATTCACCCATTTTTCCAACAACCCTTGTTATGGAGTTTAGTTACCCATAGTAATAATCACAATATTCATATACTGGGATAATGCCCAAGTAACCCCTCAACTTATGCCCGAAATCTCAGAGACACACTTATAATATACTAAGGTCCTATTACCCCCCTGAACTTATTTTATTAATAATTTTTTACCCCTTTTTAGCTTACGTGGCACTATCTTGTGGGCCCAACGATGGTTCACTTTTTTTCCGAATTAGTGCCACATAGGCTAAAAAGGTGTAGAAAATTACATATAAAATAAGTTCAGGGGGAAAATAGGACCTTAGTATAGTAAAAGTATGTCTCTGCGGTTTTGGCCATAGGTTGAGGGGATACTTGGGTATTTTCCCTCATATATTTAATATAAGAATTCATGCACTTACTTTAATGAGAAAGAATAAAATCCAAAAATTCACTTGATAAATTAACCAAATCACCAACAATCAATTCCAGAGAAAGTTTAACAATTGCTGAATTTATCTTCCAATACTTGAACAAGAGAACTAAAGGTTCTCCAAAAGTTTAACAAGAAAAAACTCTAATATCAAAGAGTTTACTGACAAAGAGTCTAACCCCAAAAACGAGGTTTTTTGAACTATTTATAATATAAACAAAGACTAATAATTCTTTTGCTGCTCTCTTCATTACTATCAACGGAAGGTATGACGGACCGTTCCAAGCACGATGGCCCGTCTAGGGTCTCCAATCCATAACACTTAAACTTCTTGGAAATTGGGTACTGGAACTACTCTCTAATCGTTGCAACGAACCAGCAGGAGGGGCTATTATGGCTACGACGGTCCGTCATAAACTTCCGTAATCCCACACTGGGTAAGACTTCCCAATCTTTCTTCAGAAGCTTCTCTACAATGCCACCTATGGACCGTCACAAGCTCGACGGACCGTCACAGGCTCCGTAGGTGGTCTCTTCTGCATTTCTCGCTCGAAAACTTCTGTTTTCATCTTTGGACAAATTTCCTACAAATAATGAAAAAATTACATAAAAATCAATACAAAAAGGCTTTTGGACACTCACTAAACTTAATAAAAAGAATTAAAAATATCGTGACACCACGGTATATCATAGTGCCAACAACGAATTTTTTTCATCATATACTCTATCACCTACAGATGAGAAGTTGTTTATGGCATACTCCGATGTTGCAATGGTGGAAAGAACTGACAAGGTCCAATTAAAGATGACATTAGGAAAGGTGGTGACACTGAACAAGGTCTCATAAGTTCAAGAATTGAGAAAAAATTTAGTTTCAATTCTCGTTGGGACTAAGAATAGATTCCAATGTGTATTTGTTTATGATAAAGTAGTAGTAAGTAAGAATGATATGTATGTAGGAAAAGACTACCTAAATCATGAAGTTTTCAAACTCAATGTAATTGCAATTGATATAAAAAAAATTATGCCTCTTCTTACTTGCTTTAGTCTAAATGTTTATGGCATGAACATTTCGGACACATTAATAACGAAACCTTGTGAAAACTTATTAACTTAAATGTTTTGCAAAACTTTGAGTGAAGTAAATCAAAATTTCATATTTTCATTGAATCTAAGTATGCTAAGCATCGTTATAAATCTGTTGAAAGCAATTCAAATCCTTTAGAACTTATTCACATTTATATTTGTCACATAAAGTCAAAACTTGACGTGGTGGAAAAAAGTATGTCATAACTTTTTTTGAGCATTGAACTAGATATTTTACGTCTATTTTCTAAATCGTTAGGATGAAGCAATAGATGGATTTAGAAAATATAAAACTGAAGTTGAAAATCAGTTGGATAAAAAGATCAAAATGATAGAGGCGGAGAATATGAATCTCCATTTGAAGAAATATTTTTAGAAAATGGAATAATTCATCAAACTATTGCTACGTACAATCCTCAATCTAATGGATTGCAGAAAAGGAAAATCGAACTTCAAAAGAAATGATTAATGCTTTACTTATAAGTTCAGGTTTATCACAGAACTTTTGGGGGGAAGGTATCCTTGTAACAAATTGAATACTCAATAGTGTCTAGGTCAAAGACAATTTTATTCCATATGTGAAATGGAAAGGTACAAAACCCAACTTGAAATATTTAATAGTGTGGGGCTGTCTAACTAAAGTTCAAATTCCTATACCTAAGAAGGTAATACTAAGGCCTAAGAAAAGTGATTGTGTATTCATTGGATCTTCCATACACAGTAAAGCATGTTGATTTTTCGCTCATAAGTCCGGACATTTGGATATTCATGAGAATATGGTAATGGAATCAGATAGTGCTGACTTTTTTTAACATATCTATACGTATAAAACTGAACTTGAGTTATATCGTGGTGGGTCTAAACAACCCTGAGAAGAAACAAAATAGAGTGAAAACAATTGAAGAGAATCCAAGGTGCAGTAAACTTCTAAGGACACCTACTTCATTTGGATCTGATTTTGTAACATTCCTTCATAAAAGTGAGCCTCAAACATTAAAGGAAGCGATGTTGTCTAGCGACTCAACTTATTAGAAGGAGACTGTCAATAGTGAAATTGAATCAATCGTAAGCAATCATACTTGGGATTTGGTTGATCTTCCTCCACGAAACAAACCCTTGGGTTCAAAATGGATCTTTAAAATGAAGATGAAAGATGATGGAACTATTTGAAAATATAAAGCAAGACTTTTTGTCAAAGGCTTTACATAAAAAGAATGTCTTGATTACTTTTATACATGCTTGCCAGTGACTAGGATTACAACAATTCAGATGTTAATTGCTATAACTACAGTATACGGTCTTGAAATCAATCAAATCGATGTGAAAATCGTCTTTTTAAAATGGAGAGCTGGAAGAAAAACTTTACATGGATCACCCTGAGGGTTTTGTAGTTCTTGTTAAAGAAAATAAAGTTTTAAAACTTATTAAGATACTTTATGGACTAAAACAAGCACTGAAGCAATGACATGCAAAGTTTGATCAAATAGTGTTGTAAAAATTGATTTAAGATCACTGAATTCGATAAATGTGTTTACATTAAAGACTCAAAATCAGGAAATCAATGTATGCCTATATGTGGATGACATTATGATAATGAGTAAGGACATTGCCAATATAAAAGCTACTAACTGTATGCTTGCCAGTAAGTTTTATATGAAAGATGTACGAGTTGGTGATGTGATATTGGCAATTAAAATTTTCAAAACTTCTAAAGGTATAGCGTTGTCTCAAACTCATTATATTCAAAACATACTTGAAAAAATTCAAATATGTAAATTTCTAAAGGGCAAAGACTCCAATTGATATGAACTTTCATCTTGCAAAGAATAAAGGTGAAAGACAGTCTAAATTGGACTATGCCAGAGTGTCGGGAAGTTTTATGTTTGTCATGAATTGTACATGACCAGACATAGCTTGGGCAATACATAAACTGAGTCAATATTGTCATGACCGGAGTCAAGACCCTAGTAGAAACCGGCTTCGTTGACCTCTCAAAGGTTGCACACAAGCCTACATACGTCATCGTTACATCATCTAGATAATTTTTAGCAAAAAATTTGAACTTTTTGTTTACTTAAAATTCATAGTGAGAAACATTGAACTCGCATACCACCATTAACATGAACTCTTCCATATAGTTCCTTAATCATCCATGAGACCTTGGAATCATGGACTTGACATTAGGAATTTCAAAAATGAGGGCTTATCATTTGGGACCTCAACTAGGGAGACTTCTTTAGCCATCACAGAGTCTGCTTTATTTTATTCATACGTACTAAATTTTCATTCGTTCGTAAGCTAGTGTAAACACCAGCCATACCTAGGATGTAGTTTAAGACTTTCATCAGGTTCTTTAAGCAATGACAAAGAATGACCTAGTGTTATTACATAAGTCTAGCTCACCTCTTTATCATCTTATCCAAACACCTTTTTTATCGTTCATTTCATTATGTGCATTATCTGAGACTAGCCTCATTCTTTCTTTGGGAACTTTAACTTTAATAGACATAGATCATGTGAGCATCATGATATCTAGTGTTTAACCCCATACGAAAAAGATGTGGAATCACCATCCAAAGTGAACCAAAAAATGCTAGCGTATATAGAGAGTCGAGCCCTGCTAAAACCCTTTATTGGTAGTATAAGTTCAAAGACTAGGAGATATAAGGAGACCCATATCCGTATGGACGGACAATCTAATATTATGAGAATTACATGAATCTCTGCCTTCCCAAAAGAAGGAATGGAAACTCATAGCTAGCCTATCGGTGATCAATATAAAGTTCCATTACATTCACCTCGTACCTCATAGAAGCTGGGTTCTAGCATGAGGGAATCATAGCTCATTAGATGATTTCTCATCTCATCATTATTATTAAGTATACATTAACTTTAAATACATTCATGAGAGTGTTCATAGAGATTGATCTCTTCATTAACATTACACTCTCATAGGAGAGTACATTTTCGTAACGTTTACTTAGACTCATTTTAGATTGATCTCATGTTTCAAATTTGCCTCTTATCATGTTCTCACTACATCCATTAGTCTTAGAACATTTTCCATTCATAATTACTCACCCCTTTTGTTTTACGTGAATGTTCATTTAATCACATGCCAATGTAATTGGTCTTTTAGTGTTTTTCACACTCGTGATTAACCCTTTTGGGGTCTAATCATTCCTCATATAACATCTTAGGTTCACTTTATAAAGTATGCTGGACTTGTGAGTCCACATACACAAGCCATGAGACTTCATTCAAAATTTATTTAAGTGATTCATATTTCTCAAGATTATGTGTTACAAGACATATGCATCTTGGTAAAAGAATTATGCAACTTGTATGTATTCCAAAGTCTCAATTTAATTCTTATAGGCAATATCCATCAAATATTTAATCACGTAAGACTTATGTGTCAATACAGAATTTGGGAAAGGGAACCCAATTTAGAATCCCTCGAGAAACATTTACTCTTCTAAATTTTTAACTATTTATGTCACTCGGCTAGGGGATAAAGGTTCTATCCCCATTGCTCACGTTAATAATTTTTTTTCTTTTAACTTTTCATTTCGGTAGTTGCTGAGGGGCGTGGGATCGATTCCCCATGACCCCATTTTTTTCCCTTAATAAATTTCCCCTCCTTAGCTTCTCATTTTCGCTACTGGTAGAGGGGTTGTGGGATCGATTCCCCACAGCCCCTTTTTTTTTATAGTTTCTCTTGTCCTTTGCTACCTACCTAGAGGATGTGGGTTCGAATCTCACTCATCTCATCAGTTTAATTTCATTTTTAGTAGAAGAGTCTGGCTAAGGGCACACGGATTTGAATCCCGTGCGCCTCACTTCTCTTCAATTACATGCTTGAGGGATCCTCCATGTCGTGGGACCAAAACCCCAAAACAACATATTTTTCCCTTTTTCTGCCGAGTTTCGCTGGAACCCCAACCCAAGTTCGAGCCCTACTTAGCACACCCCATTAATTAATTTATTAATGTAGTGTTAGTGAGCTCTTGAGTTCGATCCCTGCACACATCACCTATTTTTTCTAATGTTTAGACGCCCTAAATTTCTAAAAAACATAGATAACAGATTTCTTGATTCTGCGACATTGTTACACATTTTTGTGTAGCAGTTTACAGACATTTGAGTACCTCTTTTTAGTCGTTCATTGGGGTTCTTGAGACAAGTTAGAGATATGATTTGGTCATTTGTGTTAACTAGAATTGGTAGAATTTCAACAATGTGAACATCACGATTTTAAGAACATCAAATTGCACATAAAACATGAGTGATATGTATGATATTAACATGCTCAAACAAAGACTCAAAATCATGGTCACAATCTTGCACACATACATACATGTCTACATTCATATTTCCGAAAGACACAAAACATAAACATATAATCATGAACACATACTCGAAACAAAATAATCACAACAAAAATACTATCCCTAAATTCTACAAGCAAGCATACCCAACTTAAGATCATAAGGGACCTAGTGACAAGGATATGCAATGGGGAACAACCCTTGTTTTCGAGTAGAACCATATGATCCTTAATGGTATCTTGGGAAAGGGACCAAGAGGGAAGAAAACCCAGACCTGAAGTTGTTCAAAAGTAATTCGGTAGGCTGACTATTTCCCACCTAAGACAACTCCTCACCACGAAAGCACAAGCGAAATCCGTTGATAAATTGATTTTTACCTTTCCTTTTTAAGATTGTTTGAGCGTTCAAGTTCTAGATGAACTTTATGTTTTTTTTCCTTTTTGGTTCCGTTCTTTCTCTTGTTTAGAGAGAGTTGAGCGTGAGCGTGAGAGAGAGATGGTGAGAAATGTGTAGGTGTGTTAGCTTAGAACTAAGAGATTAGGGAGAGACTTAGTCAATTTTGGATTAATTATTTTTAATTAATAAATACAAATCTGATTTTTCCTTTTTCTTAAATCAACAATAAAATATTAATTAATTAAATTAATTCATAAAAATAAATAATAAAATTAAATCATTGCACCCACCTAGGTTGGAACTAGGGTAGAGAAATATTTCACTAAAAGGGACAATTTTAGCCCTATATACCCGAATTGCCCGTCCACCATTTTATTAATTTATTAATTAAATATTCAGGGTAATTACAATACTAACCTTAGCCTGGAAAAAGTCCATTTTACCCCTAGCACCTCCAAACATAAGATTAACCTTTTTAAAGTCCGATTAAGACTCATCCGGTAGATCTTCGTATTGTGGTGCCCTACATGGCTGGACCCAACCTTTCCTAGCTCAACTAACTCACAAAATTTGTTGGCTTGGTTGTTGTAAGGGTTAAGAGGTCTGGTTCTACGCGCATCAATCCGTGTAAACCCTGTCCAATCGTAGACATTCTAGACACATTTAGCATTACTTAGGAACATTCGTCCCCGAATGACACTTCTTATAATCTACCAACAATGCCTGTCATATCATAAGATAGGTATTATATAGAGTCAATAAATGACAACCTGGAATGGAGGAGTTAATGAAACATAGACTTAAGAGTAAAAGTGTAACCTCAAGAGCTTAAGAGATGAATGTAGCGGGATCTCATATTGGCCTCGGTCTCCCTCGTAGCACCCTCAACAAGATGGTTACTCTATAATAACTTCACTGTGGCAATCTCCTTGTTTCTCAGCCGCTTTATATGTCAGTCTAAAATTTTAACAGGAACCTCCTCATAGGACAAGTCTTCGTCAACTCCTAAACCTTTAATATGCTGAATCGATGCTGGACCGCCAAGGCACTTCTTTAACATAGAGACATGAAAGAATAGATGAACAGAAGCTAGCTCCGCGGGCAATGCCAACTCATAGGCCACCTCACCTACACACTATAGAATCTCATATGGCCCAACGTACCTCAGACTTAACTTCCCCTTCCTGCCAAACCTCATCACCCCATTCATTGTTGATATCTTCAAATAGACCTTGTCACAAACATTAAACTCTAAGGGCCATTTTTTGTTGTCTACATAAGAATTCTACCGGTTGTAAGCAGTAACAAACCTGTCACAAATCACCATGACCTTCTCTAAGGTCTCATAAATTATCTCTGGACCCAAAAATGAATTACTCTTTAAACTCGAACCACCCAACTTGAGACCTACACCTTCTACATACAGTTCTTCAAATTGTGCCATCCCAATGTTTGAGTGATAACTGTTATTATATGAGAACTCTATCAAAGGTAGATGGTCGTCCCAACTTCCTCTGAAGTCAATCACACATGCTCAAAACATGTCCTCTAATGTTTGAATGGTGCAATTTGCCTGCCCATCAGTCTAAGGAAGAAAGGAAGTACTAAGCTTTACTTGCGTGCCTAAGTTCTTCTTGAAGGATCTTCAGAAATGTGAAGTGAACTGAGATCCTATATCAAAAATGATAGACAAAGGAATCCCATGCCATCTCACACTAACATCAATGTAGAGTCTCGCATAGTCCTTGGCTCTGTAAGTAGACTTCACAGGGATAAAGTTGGAAGACTTAGTCATCCTGTCCATCATAACCCATATGGATTCATTCTGTCTCCTAGTCCTCGGAAGACCAACCATGAAGTCCGTATTAATGGCCTCCCACTTCCAAGATAGAACCTCGATCATCTGAGTAAGACTGCTAGGCTTAAGACGTTTTTCCTTAACCTGGTGAAATTAGGACACTTGGCCACATATTCAGCAATGTTCTTCTTCAAGGCATCCGACAAATAGATCTTCTTAAGCTACATGTTGGTGGAACCTACATATATCGAATATTTGGAACAATGAGTCTCTATAATAATTTTCGTTAGCAAATCATCCATATCAGGTACACACATCCTGTCTTGGTTATGTATGTCATCACCTCCTAAAGCAAAAGACTAATTCATCTTTACCGACACTGATTCCTTCAACTCCATCAACACTGGATCAAGATGCTGACCCTTCTTGACTTCAACTACCAAGGATTATGCTTAACTATGATGAACTGAAACACCCCAACTAGTAGAGTCAACAAACCACACACCTAGTCTTTCCAGTCTATGTATATTTTTCACAAAGTCCTTCTTATCATCCTCAAAGTGGGCTATACTCCCCATGCTCATCCTGCTCAAAGCATAGGCTACAACATTAGCCTTACCTTGATGGTAGTTGACAATCATGTCATAGTCCTTCAAAAACTTCAACCATCTCCTCTAACATAGACTCAACTCTCTATACGTGAACATGTATTGGAGAATAGTGTGTTCTGTGAAGACATCCACATGAACTCCATACAAGTATTGCCTCCAAAGTTTCAGTGTAAACACCATAGCTGCCTGCTCTAGGTCATGAGTGGGATAATTCTTTTCATGAACCTTAAACTGTCTGGACGCATAAGCTATCACCTTGACTCCCTGCATAAGAACACAACCCAAACCACACCTAGATGCATCACAATAAATACTGTATTTTTCACCACACTTAGGCAAAGTAAGCACCAGAGCTCAAGTGAGTCCGTCCTTGAGCTCATGCAAACTCTTCTCGCAAGTCTCCGCCCACTCAAACTTGACTTTTTTCTTCATCAAAGAATTGAGTAGGGCAGTAATGGAAGAAAAAGCCTTCAAAAACTTGCGATAATAACCAGCCAATCCCAAGAACCTACAGATATCGGTGAGAGTAAGAGGTTTTGGCTAGTTCTTAACAGCCTCAGTCTTCATGGGGTCTATTTCCACACCTTTGTCGGATACACCATGACCCAGGATGGTCAATGATCTAAGCCAAAATTCACACTTGCTGAATTTGGTATACAACTGATGTTGTCTAAGTACCTACAAGGTTAGTCTCAAATGTTGTTCATGCTCTTCCTTGGTTTTAGAGTAAATGAGAATGTAATAAATGAATATTATGGCGAAAGAGTCAACGTATTCACGTAAGACCCTCTTCATGAGATCCATAAATGTAGCTGGGGCATTAGTTAGACAAAATTACATGACTAGGAACTAATAATGACCATAACGGGTACGAAAGGATGTCTTGGAATATCTTCATCCTTATCCCTAAGTTAATGGTATCCTGAATGAAGAGCAATCTTTGAGAAGAATCTAGACCCTTGAAGATGATCGAACAAGTCATCTTTTCTAGGAAGTTGATATTTATTCTTAATAGTGACTTTGTTGATCTACCGATAATCGATACATATTCTAAGGTTCCATCTTTCTTTTTCACAAAAAACACTAGAGCGCCACAAGGGATATGCTCGGCTAAATGAGACCCTTATTAGTGAGGTCTTTTAATTGCAAATTCACCTCTTTTAGTTCAGATGGAACCATTATGTAGGGAGGAATCAAAATTTTTTTAGTGTCGAGTTCTAAGTCGACACGAAAGTCAATCTCTCAAGCGGGAGGAACTCCAGGCAAATCATCAGGAAACACATCTGGGAACATACTCACTACAGTCGCTGATTCTATGGAAGGAATTTTATGATCTAGATCGTTGACGCTCACAATATTACATAGTAAGCCCTTGAACATCATTCTATTGGCTTTAAGGTTCGAAATAAAGGGATTAGGATGACTCGAGTTGTATCCCTTCCAACCTGCTCTACTTTATTAGGGAAACAAAATCTCACAGCGCTAGTGCGTCAATCCACACAATCATAGAAACAATGAAGCCCGTCAATGCAAAGAACAATGTCAAAATCGTTCAAAGGTAACTCAACCAAGTCTGCACACATAGTCCTACCACATACACCTATTGGGAAATCCTTGTACACTCTATCAGATCTTACATTTTCTCCTAAAGGACTACAAACCCCTATAGGATCATGCAAAAATTTAGGTAATATCTCAAAAGTTAGAGCAAGTAAAAGAGTTACAAACGAAAGCGTAGACCCTAGATCAAGTAAGGCATAAACACAAGTTGAGAATACTTGCAGCATTTATGTGACCACATTAGCGGACTTATCCTGCTCTTCCCTTCCCTTCAAGTCATACAATCTGTTCCTCATAGGAGGCTCAGCTGCTGCTGCACCCTGTGGATTAGGCCTAGGTTAAGAATTACCTCAAGCCTGACCCCTGTTCTGTGCGGAGTCTTTGACAATGTGCTCACTCTTTCCCCAAACGAAGCAGGCATTAGTGCCATGGCTGCACTCTCTACTCTGAGTACAACACACTTTACACACTACCTTCTAGGATGCTGCACATTACCTCCATTGACCTTCTTATGCTCAGGTCTGCCTCCTCTAGGTGTTGAACTCGTTTGATAGTTAGAGTCCTCTAAATTCTGTTGGACTGCTCACAGACACTGAAGTTGTTCCTGCCGCCACCATTACTAGGACCTACCTAATCAGAAGGTTTAGTCCTTCTAACATCACAGACCCCTCTATTCCTCTTGTTTTCCTCTACCTACTGGACATGTACAATCACCCTAGAGAGTTCATGCTATCCTGGAGCATCATTGCTAGAGACACCTCTTCCAGATCTTTAACAACCCTAGAAATGGATATGATAAGTAATTCTTAATATGTCTGGAATGCTACAATTAGAAAGGGTTTACATTGATTGGTGCGTATAGAACCAAACTTTTGAACATGTACAACAGCCAAACAAACTAACTTGGGGAGTTAGTTGATATAGGAAAAGTTGGGTCCAGCCATGTAGCGCTTCTGAAATATTTTCCCGGATGAGTCTTTGCTGGACTTGAAAAGGGGAAATCTTATGTTTGGAGGGTAAATAGGTAAAATAGTCTTTTATAGACTAAGGGTCATACTGTAATCACCCTAATGATTTATTTTATTAATAAGGTAGAGGGGTATTTTTGGGACAGAAGGCCAAAAATTAGTTCTTAGAGTGAAGTCCACCTCCACCCGGGTTCGAACCTAGGTTGAACCAATGTATTAAATTTATTCAATTTAAGTTGGTCAATTAATTTAATTAATTTATTTTTATTATTTATTATCCGATTTAAACTAAAAGGGAAATCAGATTTTTTATCATTTATAAAAACCTTATTTGAAAAAGTCCTAAACTAGACTCATAAGCCTAATAAAACACTCAGTCTCTCACGTCTATCTCACTTTCATGTTCAATCTCTCTTCTCCCTTAAAATTTACCAAGATTCTTCACATTTCAAGAACTGAGACGAAAATATAAGGAAAATATACGTTAATCAATCACGTACGCAAAGAGAAGTTTTTTCGTTGAGTGTGGTGTTGAATTTTTGGTGTTGGACATGTGTTTGGAGAAGTTTTTGTTAAGCAAGTCGAGGTTTGAACGTCAAAAAGGTATGGGTTCTTTTCTCTCTTTGTCCTTTTCCCAAGAGACTCCTAAGGTTAAGTATTTTCAATCCGGAAACTAGGGTTGTTCCCCATTGCATGACCCTATCACTAGCTCCCAATGATTCGTAGGTTGGGAATGTTTGCTAGTAGATATTAAGAGTGTGTTGAATTTTTGTGATGAATATGTTCATGTATGTTTGTTTTAAATTGTATGAATGACAACCTATGTGTTCCAAAACTATGTGCATGCGTGTGCGAAAATGTGACGGTGAATAGGTGTTCTCGGGTTAAGCTCAAAAATTGTAATGTTATGGGTGTGATCTTACGTGCACAAACTTATGTAAATCATGATGTTCATATGAAGTATAATGTGGCTGAATTGACTTAGAAACATTTGGCTAACCGAATCCATGAAAATGCACCTAAAACATTTTAAATGAACTATGAAATTCCCTAAGAACTAATATGTAACTTGATTAAAAGATGCTGAAGAAAAAATACAAAATTTCTAGTTTCAAATGATGAGTTTTTGTCAAGTTTAGAGTGTTCAAAATGTTGTGAAAAATGAATTAAAACAATTACGGTCGTGAAGGATTGAACCCGTGACCTCACCATGTTGAAACCCATGAAAATAAAGAAGTAAAATGGAATGTGGTAAAGGGGTTTCAAACCATGGTTTTGGACTGGAAATGTAAATAAGAAATGAGAGGAGTGGGATTCAAACCCACTACCTCATGCTCAAACTTATGGAATAATTAAAATAAAGGGTGAGGCGCATGGGAATCGAAACCATTACATCTAGGCAACATCAAGGTAAATCAAGGAGAAGAAATTAAAGTGGGATTATGGGAGTTCGAACCCACACCCCCTCCGCCAAAAGAGATAAATTTAAAGAATTAAAAACTAAAAGCAAATGAATTTTTGGGGGTTCGATCCCACATCCTCTCAGTCCCATTGAGAGAAAAATAAAGAGAAAAATTAAGAGATATTAAAAGAAAATGAAGGCATTGGGGCTTGATCATTGGTCCCCAAGCCGTGTGGACCAAAATAAACTATATGAAAAATGTAAGTGTTGTCCAAGGGATTAGGAACCGGGTTCCCTTGCCCAAATTCCATATTGATACATAAGTCATATGTGAATTAAATATTCAAGAATAATGTTGCCTACTTAGATCGAAATATAGATCTTAGCATACATACAAGATACAAAAGTCTTGTAGATATTAATCACTTAAACAAACTATGAACGAAACCTCATGGGTTTTATGCATAGACCCATAAGTCTAGCATACATTTAAAAAATAAGTGAACCTAAGATGTATGTAATGAAATGATGTAACCCTAGAAGGGTTAACTAAGAGTTATAAAACACACTAAATGGCCAAATGCATTGTCACATGATGAATGAACAACGAAATAATGAAATGAACAATGAAATGATGAAATGAACAATGAAATGATGATACCCTAGAAGAGTTAAGTAAGAGTGTGAAACACACTAAATGACCAAGTGCATTGGCATATGATTAAATGAACATTCACGTAAAAAGGGTGAGTAATTACGAAGAATAAATGTGCTAATGTTAATGAATGTGGTGACAAAATGATATGAGGATAATGTAAAAGATGAGAGCAATTTCAAGTGAGCCTAAGTAAATGTTACCAATACGTATTAACCTATGAGAGTGTAAAGTTAATGATGAGACCAGTCTCTATGAACACTCTAATGAAAATATTGAGGTTAACATAGTTAATAATAATGATGAGATGAGAAATTATATATTGAGGTATGATGTCCTCATACTAGAAGCCAGCCTCCTTGACGTATGAGTGAATGTAATGGAACTTTATTTCTGAGCACCGATAGACTAGCTATGAGCGGTGATGCCTTCTTCTTGAAGGGCGGAGGTTCACGTGACTCTCATGAGATGAGAGTGTCCGGCATGCCGGGTATGGTTCTCCTTATATCTCCTAGTCTTTAAACCTATATAGACTATATAGGAATCTGGCGGGGTTTAATTCCCATGTACGCTAGCATGTTTAGGGTCACTTTGGCAAGTGATCCCACCTCTTTTTGGAGTGGGGGAAACACCGGATTTAATGATGCTCACATGATCTATATCGGTCAAAGTTAAAGCTCCTAATGAATAACTAAGGCAAGCCTCAAATGATGCACTTAAAAAATGAATGTTACCAAAGGTGTTAGGGTAGGATGATGCAGAGGTCAGCTAGAATCAAGTAATGACAATAAGTCATTCTTGATCATTGCTTTCAGAACATGATAAAAGTCTTGAACTACATCCTAGGTATAGCTGGTGTTTACACTACCCTATGAAAGAAATGAAATTAAGTACGTATAAATGAATGAACAAGACTCAGTTTCTGCTAAAGAAGGCTCCTTAGATGAGTTCCCATATGTTGAGCCCTAATTTTGGGAAGTCTTAACGTCAAGTCCATGATTCCAAGATCTCATGGCATATGAATGAATGATATGAAAGATGTTATATGTTATATGCAATATGCTATGTGCTATGTGTAAGATGTTATATGTTGTGTGCAAAATGATATGTATGATCATGCATGTGACTCTCATGGCATAACTTTCGTAATCAAAATTTGGAAAGCTCACTAACTTTCCTTATCCCATTTTGTCAAGTCCACTGACTTGACTTTCCATAATCATGTTGTTGGGAAAGACCTGTTCTTACGCATCCATGTCCTTGCTGTGTGCTTGCACATACCCATACTTAGTACAAGTGTGTACTAATCCCATACAACCCTACAATTTTAGGTGCAGGCATAGCTGGATGCTAGAGCTTAAAGGTTGACGTTGCAGCTATACGGACATGGAGCTTTCATCTGGACTTTGTAGGACCTCATGCTTTCAAGGATGTCTATCGTTATTATCTAGCATAGATGTAGTCTATAGCTAGTGGAGCATGTTCCGCTAGTGTTTCTTTCCACTTTTGGTCATACATTGTATTGCCGCTGTTTTGGCAAAATACGATCAGTAAAATTATAAACTAATTCTTTAATTTATTTTATATATATTAAATGGTTTATTTTTGAATGCTTATGATTTGAAGTTTAAGATTTTTAGCATGAAATAAGAAAACAAAAAGTTCAAATTTTCCGCTATATTAACCTACATGAAGTAAGAATGACGTATATAGGCTTGTCTGCGACCTCTAATATGTCTACCACGCCGGTATAATCTGGGTATAGATTACGGTCATGAAAAATTTAGTATTAGAGCTTTAGGTTAAATTTTGAGGATTATAAGTTCACATCAACAACATTGAGTAGTTTCTATGTCATGGTAGTGAAGTGCACCACTATCCTGATCTAGATACTGCATGATGCGTAGGAAAATTCCCTTCTTCTGATTTTACGTGCCTTCACTAATGTCTAATTTATTGGTGTTAAGAGTGTATCTAACATCAAATCTTGAGATTCATAAATATGAATACGAGGAGAAACGCAGGAGGAGAGATTGGAGGAATAGCTGCTAGAGTAAATCAAGTTCCTCCCCAGGCTCCAGCTGTAGGAATGGAGATGCTTGTTAACCCAGCTTAGTTGATTGATGGAGAAGTAAGGATAGCCCTGGTACATATGGACCAAGCCATCACCTTACAAGATAAGGCTATGACCACCCTGGCAGAGCACCAACGTGTTCCCTGAAAGAACCCACCTACCAGCACCGTGGCTCGTAGGTTAAGGGACTTCACGAGGAGGAATTTTCCCGTTTACACTGGATCTAATTTTGCTGAGAATCTCGAGTAAGAGTATAAGACATATATGATTTATTCCAGCATGGGACTTCCCAGAATTACGGTACATGTCAAACATGTGGGGAAAAAAAGGAAGAGAAAGCATACTAGGGCAGGGAAAAGGTCAAGGCAAGCTGAGGAGAATTTTTCAAGAAAGAGTAGAACTAAAATCAGAGGTAAGACAAGGTTTATAAAGATACTCTCCAACCAAGGGGAGTCAAGTTCATTCAAGGGTCACTATGATAGGGATTCCGAGCCCATAGCAAAGAGAGAAAGTGAAGAAGATACACCTCAGGAGAGGCCATCTTGTAGGAAGTGTGGCAAACTTCATAGAGGAGAGTGTTTGTGGGGCTCTAACTCTTGTTACAGTTGTAGCAAACTGGGTGACATGATGAAACATGATGAAGAATTGTTTATATATTAAAGGTTGAGAAAAAGAGAAGGAGAAAGTTTAGCCGAATGGTCCAAGTGAAGAGGCTCAAACGAGGCAATGATTTCTTGAAGTCAAGTCTAGGGGTGTAGGGGAAGACACCACTTTTGATGTCTCGAGTGCGTAGTCTAAATTACTTTTTCATGTGTATGGTTTTATGCACTAGTATGAAGTTAATATGTTGGAGTCATCATGTTGGTTGCTGACTTATGTCACTTATGTGTTTATTTATGTTGTATGTTTTGATGAGACTAGTTTAGGAAGATGTTCCTTAGTCTATTAATGTGAAGCTGCTATTAGGATTCTAGGATGTGCACCAACCTACTAATATGTAAATCAGATATTCGCCATGAAAAAGAATTGAATAGCTTAGGTATAAATTTTCTCAATAAGTGTTATGCTACCATATACTATAAAACAAGGGTAGTCACGTTTCAGTTGCCAAATGAGATAGGATATAAATGGGCAGGGCGTGGACCAATCAAACAAATCCATATAAATTCAAACCTTAAATCAAATAAAATGATAAGCAACGGGTTATTATGTCATTGTTAGT